>NC_134689.1:15237859-15537859 GCF_050947455.1 Rhinoderma darwinii | reverse complement strand
GCTTCGTTCTAGCGATAGGTGGGGGCTCAGTGCTCGGACCCCCACCAATCCAAACTTCTGACATGTCACTAGTTTGTCAAACGTTTAGCTACACTTTACGTATATAGTGTATTGGTATTCTTGCTTGTATTGGTTCCACCAGCTGTGTTTATAGGTCGCCTGAGGAAACCGAACAAATGATTTATTGAAGTCAACAGGCGTGCCAGCGTTAAATCATTCACACCCCGGATTGTCCATAGACTTCAGTCATTTTATGAGCGCTACCTTTTGTTGGCAGAAGGAAAAGTGAGTTCCGATTCAGAATGGACATGATTAAAGGGGTATTCCGTTCTTCATCATATATAGATATGGCAAAAATGCCCGATAGCTGCGGTCCTGCCTAATGATATAAATATTGAAGATGGGAATACCCTTTTTAAAGCCAATAATTTGTGGTGTAGATATTGTAAACCGTGGGGTGAATCTAATAACGTACATCTCCTATGTCTATAGGTAAACCCACCGCCCCCCCCCCCCCAACACCTAAAGGACATATGTGATGGGCACTGCATTGTGAAGCGCCCCTGACTTCTGGTTCTGGGTGCTGACAGGGTTTAACATTGGATGTATATAGGTCATCTGTAATTGGTTGGGTTGAAGCTAGGGGGGTCCTCGCCCAAGACCCTTATAACATCCTACGTCGTGTCTGGGCCTCTGTTGTCCCCAGCTTGCCTGTGTCCCACCAAGCTTCCCCTTTTTCTCTGTCTGCAAAGGAACTAATTTTATTTATTTTTTGTCGAATTTCTTCCCATGTATGGGTTTTATTCTTGTCCCAAATCCCAGTCTGCGGATAGTGTTGATGGTAAGGCATTGCTGTGTGCGTGCTGGCTGGGTTATACGTTTACAGAGCATTCAATGCTGGAGGATGTTTTGGCTGTTCGGGTTGTTAGGGCTTCTGTGCAGACCTATGTGTTTCTATGGTAACAGACTACAAATAAGCCCTGTGTAGTCGGATAATGCCATCCTGTGAGACTCCCTTTCACTTTGTCCCTTTTCTACTGGGGATAGAGGCAGTAGAGTAAAACATGACTGCCGGAGCAGACTACACAGGGTTTATTTGAAGTCTGTAACCGTGGAGACACATAGGTTTGCGTCAAAGCTGTATTAGATTATTTGCAAAGTTGCTTTTATTTATTTTTTGTGCACTGGAGCAATCAAAAATAAAATTGATTTGAATCCAATAAATACGTCTGACACTTGTTTGTCTTCCGTTAATGAGCTTGATTATAATATGAGGCTGTTTTGGTGATGATGCAGCTGACGTTGTATATTCGGAATGACCTTCGCATCAATTGTGGCAGTCTGCTGTAAACACTGCTGTTTTACATGGAGGTTATTAGGACTTTTTATGTTACGTTGAGTTGATCTCTTAGAGCTTTTCCTAAATGTAATTAGCATAGTAGCAGAATTATGTATGGATGTGGTGCAGATAAATATTTTAAAGGGATGAAATTTAAAGGGATTGTTCGGGATTAAAAAAAAACATGCCGACTGTCTTCTAAAAACTGCACCACACCTATCCATTGAAGTGAATAGCCGAGCAGGACCATGTGGCTTTATCCTCCGAGCTGTTAAATGTCCTAAGTTGAAGGTGCCTGTCCTGGGGACGATTTGCCTTGAACTGTCTTAAACATTTTATGAACTCTTCTTCTCCATGTGTGACTTCTCACATACCTCCACTCACTCCTCACATCACGATGCTGCCGTCACTAACATCACATGGTGGACAGGTCACTGCCTCCCACAAGACCAGCACACTCTTCTACTACTGCTGCTACCCATCATTTCCATTATCTTACACATGGTGTTCCTAGTCGCTTCCCCTGTATTCTGCACACACCCTGATCTCTGTCTGTCTTAAGTATTTGCATAACAATTCTTTATAACATGGACTCCTAAGTTATTGGAATTGGTTAGGCTTTTACTTACCCACTACCACGAGGTACTGCTGTACTGTCACTATTATTAGGGAAGGAAGGTGTGACTCTGAAATGGCACTGTTATGGGGGTGGGGCGAGGCTCTGTAGTTGGTATTGGTATGGAAGGGGAACTGTGTGACTGGCGCTGCTATAGGATGAGGAGACTGTGGCTGGCGCTGTTATAGGATGAGGAGACTGTGTGGCTGGCGCTGTTATAGGATGAGGAGACTGTATGGCTGGCGCTGCTATAGGATGAGGAGACTGTGGCTGGCGCTGTTATAGGATGAGGAGATTGTGTGGCTGGCGCTGTTATAGGATGAGGAGATTGTGTGGCTGGCGCTGTTATAGGATGAGGAGATTGTGTGGCTGGCGCTGTTATAGGATGAGGAGATTGTGTGGCTGGCGCTGTTATAGGATGAGGAGATTGTGTGGCTGGTGCTGTTATAGGATGAGGAGACTGTGGCTGGTGCTGTTATAGGATGAGGAGACTGGCTGGCGCTGTTATAGGATGAGAAGACTGTGTGGCTGGCGCTGTTATAGGATGAGAAGACTGTGTGGCTGGCGCTGTTATAGGATGAGAAGACTGTGGCTGGCGCTGTTATAGGATGAGGAGACTGTGTGGCTGGCGCTGTTATAGGATGAGAAGACTGTGTGGCTGGCGCTGTTATAGGATGAGGAGACTGTGTGGCTGGCGCTGTTATAGGATGAGGAGACTGTGGCTGGCGCTGTTATAGGATGAGGAGACTGTGTGGCTGGCGCTGTTATAGGATGAGGAGACTGTGGCTGGCGCTGTTATAGGATGAGGCGACTGTGTGGCTGGCGCTGTTATAGGATGAGGCGACTGTGTGGCTGGCGCTGTTATAGGATGAGGCGACTGTGGCTGGCGCTGTTATAGGATGAGGCGACTGTGTGGCTGGCGCTGTTATAGGATGAGGCGACTGTGTGGCTGGCGCTGTTATAGGATGAGAAGACTGTGTGGCTGGCGCTGTTATAGGATGAGGCGACTGTGTGGCTGGCGCTGTTATAGGATGAGGCGACTGTGTGGCTGGCGCTGTTATAGGATGAGGCGACTGTGTGGCTGGCGCTGTTATAGGATGAGAAGACTGTGTGGCTGGCGCTGTTATAGGATGAGGAGACTGTGTGGCTGGCGCTGTTATAGGATGAGGAGACTGGCTGGCGCTGTTATTGGTGAGTGCTCTGTGATTGGTGCTGTTATTGGGGACTGTTTGATACTGTTGTTGGTGGGGACTGTGTGTTTGGGACTTTTATTGGGGGGGGGGGGTTGCTGGCGCTGTAATGGGAAGGGAGGGTGCTACGCCATTGCTATGGTTGATTGGAGATTTGTAGCTGACTGATTATTGCCGTTGTTTGCTTTGCTCGGATTTGGAGCCGCGAGCCGTGCGCTTTCTTCTTCACTGTTCACACTGAGTTTTTTTACACTGAAAATGTGCCAAAAAACGGCCGGAAATGCCTCCCATTGATTTCAATGGGACTGCGTTTTGTCCTGCGAGCGGAAAAAACGGCTCGCGGGAGAAAGAAGGGACATGCCCTATCTTCAGGCGTTTACACCTCTGACCTCCCATTGACATCAATGGGAGGCAGAGAAAGCATATTCCCCGGCGTTTTATGCCCGCGGCGCTCAACGGCCGCGGGTTAAAAACGCAGTGAAAATCGGCGTGCAGGCAGAGTAAAATCTGCCTCAAAAGGAAATTTGGGGCAGATTTTCTCCCTGCAAAAAACTCTGTGTGAACCCGTTGTGCTGAGTGTTATGTAGAAAGTCTCCATAGACTAGATACGGCATCGCTCACCGATAACCACATTCTTATCACCAATAGTCGCTTTTTTTCTTGGCCTTCTCACAATTGGATGCACTACAAAAGTATCTGCCCGGGATCTGTAGAATTGTTCATCCTGAGCTTCCTGGTCCAGGAGTACGGTGCTAGAATTTAGCAAGGGAGGTGGGTTGGCTATATACTGGTATGACTTCGGGGGGGGGGGGGGGTTTCACGGCACATAGAGGGGTCGTTAGATGACTAAAGGTCATATTCCGGTGTTAAGGCACCGCAGAGTGGCTGTTGCGTTACAGTGTAGAAGGATAGCCATTTCCCTTAGATGTTAGAAAAACCAGTTTGTGCAGTGATCTTGAGAGAACAATGAGTCGTCGTTGTGGAAAATCTCAGTAGAGCGCGGTAGTTTCGTCTGACTGTATAGTTTCTACTATCTTAAAGGGACACTAACCCCAATATCACCTGCCTACAAAAGTGTAGCTTATAAGACGATTTACTACTATCGGTCACATCTATGTCTGTAAACTTATCTGGCGGTTCTCAGAACTGAAGGTATATGCGATAAAGTAGTGATTATGGGGGGGGGGGGGATTTTTCTTGATTTCCTGGCAGTGATTGTATTGAATAACACTGCAGTCTCTCTCCAGGTTAAACTGACTGATAACAGCGAACAATAGATTGCATTCATCTACATAGAAAATGACAATAAGATGGACTTCAAGTTTACTGTCCCTATAAGGGCATTCTGGGTTAATAGATGGGGGTAGAAAGCAGCTACGAAGAGTGTCTCCCTCTATGGAGGACCCCGCGCATGCGTTTATTACATAGACAGCCTATTGATTTAAACTGGCACGGTGTAATGCTTTATTTACCCTGTGGTGGTGCTGCAGGGAAATTGAGCACTTGTGTTCCTCACCGATTTTAAAGCTGATCGCTAAGGGTCAATCCTGTTTCTGATAAAAAGGGATTGTCTAAAGCAGTGAACCCCTTTTTCAAAGGGAAAATTTGCAAGGGCAGCCGCGGCCATCCAGAGGTTGCTGCAGGGGAAATGTGGTAGTACATGGTGGCCATTCAGATGAATAGCCGTCCAAGTACATACAAGGACAGTTTGAGACCACCAGAACTAGATCCACTTGTGCAGAGCTGCTCACAGTTCTGATTTTAGAGCGTGATCCCAAATGGGGAAACCCCTCTATGATGTCATTATGTTCTAATAGGATATATGGACAGGGGTTGTCTTGATAAGAAAACCCCTTTGTCATTCCTTTTTTTTTAAGGTTGTTAATATTTTATTCAGCCAGTTGCTGCCTCTTTACCCCAGGTTTGCAGTAGGGGCGCCCGGGCCATGGTGCCTATGGGAGCCCAAAGGCTTCTCTGCCACATAAGAAACAGCAGCATTATAAATGGCACATGTAGGGGGGAGGGTCCGGTTACAGATTTTGCATTGGGGCCCTGGAGATTTTTTTTACTTTTAAGCCCCACCCGGTTCTGCATAGGTCCGCCCCAAAATACACAAATTACCCTTTTTATGCAAATATGCATACGTCCCGCCTCTGTGGCACTGTCCCCTAAAAACAGAATACACAAAGACAGAAATATTGGGAGGTATGCCGATTGTACATGGATATAGGAGCAGGGGGTTATTCCTGCGTTTTTGGGCAGATTTCACATTCAGGAAAGTTGGATGAAAGGAGCAGCAATAAATCTGAAGGAATTTTGGAAGAGGAGGCCAATTCAAGGATTGCTGGTGATTAAGGGGAAATGCTCTATAATAATTCCTCTCTATTCATATTTGTCTGTTAATTATCTCGTTATTACGTTACAGTAGAGAAGTCGTTTGTGAACGGTTATATGTTTACTTTCTGTGTCTCCCCAGCTGGCAGGAACGGCCGTTCTCGCAATAGGACTATGGCTGCGGTTCGATAATCAGACAAAGACCATGTTTGAGTCAGATAACAATCCAAGTTCCTTTTATACCGGTATGTCTCCCATTTAAGAGAATTAATTTCTTTCACAAATCTTTAGAGCCGTCAAAGCTAAATTTTTCTAAGACAGAGCTCCAAATCCTCTGTAGAGATATAGATTTAGAAGACCACATTCTGGCTGCCTGCAGTCATCACTAAGGGGAGCTTACTATAAGTTATTGAGTTCAATGTATACACAGTAAGCTCATAAGCTCCCCCTAGTGGTAGCTGCATGCAGACTGAATTTTCTGATGGGGATTTGGAGCTCTGTCTTACATGTTTTGGCTCAGTGGAATTTTTTTTGTTGAAATCGCAAGAATGGGTTGGTTTGTTTTTCTCCCATAGACCTCCTAGGTCTTGTTTTTTTTTTTTGTTTTTTTTTCATGTGATTTAGTTTTTTGTTTTTTTTACAGAATAGATCATGTATTTCGAAGAGGAATCTTTGGATCACATGATCTTTTAATCACAATTCGCAGTGTAAAAAAAAACGCCACATTAAAAAAAAAATACAGCTAGTAAAACACCATATTTGTGAGAAGGCTGTAATATTGTAAACCGCTGCTACAAGTATGTTGGTGATGTTCACACTGAGTTTTTTGATGCGGAAACCGCGCCGCAAAACTTGTCAAAAACGGCCCGAAAATGCTTCCCATTGATTTCAATGGGAGGCGGAGGCGTCTTTTTCCCCGCGAGCGGGGGAAAGAAGGGACATGCCCTATCTTCGGGCGTTTACGCCTCTAACCTCCCGTTGACTTCAATGGGAGGCAGAGAAAGCGTATTTCGCAGCGTTTTATGCCCGCGGTGCTGGGAGAGGAAAATCTGCCTCAAACTTCCAAACGGAATTTTGAGGCAGAAATTCCGCCTGCAAAAAAAACTCTGTGTGAACATAGCCTTACTGCCTGAGCAGTGACAGTAATAATGGGGAAGCGGCTCCTTCAAAACAGCTGGTCGGCAGGGGTGCCAAGAATCTGACCCCCACCAATCAGGTATTGATGACCTATCCGGAATATTCAGCACACATATAGACATACATTGTAGTAGTCTATTCACTGACTTTTCTCATGTTGCTACAGTAGATCTATATTGCATCTCTTTTTTTTTTTTTCTTTTTTTTTTTTCTTGTAGGGGTCTACATCTTGATTGGTGCCGGAGCACTTATGATGTTGGTTGGTTTCCTTGGATGCTGTGGTGCAATTCAGGAGTCGGAATGCATGCTGGGACTGGTAATGACCTGGTTTCATTGAAATTGATGGCAGTTTCCAACTGGATTTGTTAATTAGGGTGATACTTTCCTGCCAAAAAGTGATCCACACCTGTGCGGCAATTATGTATCCCCCATAGAGGTCAAGGATATGCAGGTCTGATCATTGGAGCGTGGGCGATTCTCCTATCCAAAACTGGCCTGTTTCTTGCACTAGTCCTAGAGACTGGACCCTGCACAGATCAGATTCCTGCGGATACGACCTAAAAGAAATCCAATGAAATTCCTTTAATCCGGCATTCAGTAATTCAGAAAGTCTAAATATCCAGCACAAAATTGCAATATGAGTGGGAAAAAGTCCAAGCCAATGTGGAGGCTCCTCTGATTAATAAACCGTTATTTCTTATATTAACATTCTATTTTGGACATCTGATAATCCAGAATATTTGATAATCTCGCACCTATTCTATTGCATTTATGCCAGATTAAAAGAATGTAACTCTATTTGGCATGAGCCCTTTAGTTTATTTTTCAAGAGATATATCGGTTTTAGTGGTACTATAGATAAAATATTAGGGAATTGCATAAATAACAATTCCATAATATATTGGTATTGACAAATTTGAGTCCGTCACAACTTGCACACACACAATACTGACATTTCCACTTTCATGCAGCTTGTCGGCTTTGTTGTATAGATGGGGACAGATGAAGCAGAGTCCTTTCATTATCATTAGAGGGTGGACAGCTGTATTGTACTGCTGAACAAACACATTATTGCTCTTCTACAGACTTTACATATAATGAAAGAAACTAAAATCACATACATGAGACATTCCCAGAGTTCATGTTTAGGCTTTACTTTATGTATGTTTATATTTAATTATTTCCTTTTTTTATTTTTCCTGTCCCTATTGCAGTTCTTTGCTTTCCTCCTGGTCATTTTTGCCATTGAAATTGCTGCTGGAATCTGGGGTTTTGCCAATAAGGACAAGGTAAAAGATTTTGTTATCCCAGTCTAGTGTCTTGGGTACAATGTAATGAAGGAGTTAATGTTTATTATGAATATAGAATCCCAATATTACTCGGTCTGCCCCTCTGTTCTCAGAGATCCTGAAAGATTTAGATTACTAAGCAACAGATGGAGACTAAGCTGGTTTTAGGGGTTGGCAAAATGAGTAATTGCCCAGGAGCCCCAATTCCTAGAGGGCTCTTGCGAATGAGATACCAAGGAGTAACCTGAGAGTGGAATGGAAAATCATTGTAAACTGCGATTTGTTTGGGCACTATGGCACGTGGGTTGTATAGGCTGTGTTATGTGGGCAGTGTATGGCAGTCTTGCTGTGTGAGCACTATGTTTTATGAGGGCCGTATATGTAATATTAAGTGGCCTCACCAGGGCCAGCGTCAGCACCCGGCGAACCCTGGGCCCACTCGGCCACTGTGTGCTGCCGTCGTCACTTCCTCACTGTCCATATATTGACAGTGATGTCGGGAGGAGAGCAGGAGTCCCAGGCAGAACGCTAGTAGTGCTCTGCCCGGGACTATGACTCTGGGGTTGCCCCTGACAACACTGTCCATATATGGACAGTGACTTCAGGGGTTTCTCCTTAAGCGGAATCCTCAGCCAGAGCATCAGCAATGCTCTGGCTGGGGATTCCACTCCTAGTGGGAACCTCAAAGGCGCTACCTACAGGGAGGGTGGCTGTGTGGCACTACCTTGGAGGAGGGTGCTGTGTGGAACTATCTACAGAGGGCACAAACTGGGGACCTAACTTCTATATTGGGGCACAAAGTGACGTTTTCTGACATTTTACTGCCGACATGAGTTCCCCCGCAAAGGGTCCTACTGAGTCTGTCGCCCAAGGGCCCACATAAACCTGGAGCCGGCCCTGGGCCTCACCCCCATTTTGTGAAAAAATGGAAGTAGCTTCTATTGTTTTGTAATGTTTGTTTTCTTTTTCTCTAGGTGGTAGAGGAGCTGCAGACATTTTACAGAGAAACCTATAAGAAATATTTAGTTGATAAAGAAGATTCGCTGAGAGAAACCCTAAAGTCAATTCATTTTGCTGTAAGTTTGGGTCCCGGAGTGTGGCACCGTCTCTTTCGCTCACCGTCTCTTTCGCTCGCGCTCTTTTTATTTTTTATTTTTTTTATGTACCGACGGTTACTGATTATATTTACACTTCTAATGTCCTATAACTCATTTTCTTCTTTTTTTTTATTTTTGTTTTATATACATTTTTTTACTATTTATTTTTGTCAGCATATTCTAAATTCTGTTTTTTGTTTTGCAGTTGGACTGTTGCGGTGAAGTCGGGAGTGTGGAATCTTTTCTTTCAGATACTTGCCCCAAGACTGGTTTAGATAAATTTACTGTCCAGGTATAGTACTGATGTTAAAGCTGCTGCCATTCGAACTTTGTGTTTAGTTTATATGGCGGGGCCACTCCACCCATGCATGGATAAAAAACATGACTGTGTTCCAAGTAGCCGAAAGGTCGTTGAGCACCAGACACGTTCCTCCTGCTCTTTTTCTATCTTTTACTCCCGTTTCTAGAAGCCATGGTAAATCAGGAGAGTAATATCCTACCCTATACAAATATAACTCTGTATGCAGCTCCCCTGTCAGTCTCTGGGGTAGGGCGCTGTACTCCATCACTTTCTGGCAGATGGATTAGTCTGACATTTTTCTGTCAATTAACTCCCATTCATTACAGCTGCCACAAAGCGCACACACTCTGCTGCACTGTATATACAGAAAAGTGTGTCTCCAATATGGCCGCCCCAGGTCAATTTTTAAATTAAAGAAATAGATCTCAAATCTCTATCAAAGTGTGTCCTGAGTGAACGACCCCCTTTTTAAGAATACGTTTTTCTTCGTGTGCAGTGTTGATTGCTTAAGTGTGGATTATCCAAGAGTATGAAGCATTTCAACCAAGTAGAAATCAAATCATCAAGCTATTACTTTTCCCATAGGCTTACATGTTTCCGACCCTTAATTTCTTTCATCATAGCTAGTTGTATTTTAGTACAAATAATTGCTTTAAAGGGGTTTTCCCATCTTGGCCAAGTGGCCGGGAGGCAGCGGGAACCGAGCGAGGTAGAATGAGGTTTTGGGCGCCCCGTTCTAGAGATAGGTGCGGGTCCCAGAGGTGACACCTGCATCTGTCTGACATATCGGTGGATATGCCATAAATGTCAAAGGGGTTTTCCCATCTTGAAGTGAATCTACACCTGTATAGCCATAGAGTTAAAGGCTAAAATTCTAGCTGCCTAAAACCACCACTAGAGGGAGCTTACTGCATACTAATTTATACAGCTCCCATTGAACTCAATAATGGGTATGCAGTAAGCTCCCCCTAGTGGTTAAAGAGCCTGTAATAAAAGGTTACCTAAGGCTGTGTTCACACAGAGTTTTTTGCAGGAGGACAATTCCTCCTGCAAAAACTGCTCCAGACATTTTTTTGCACAGTGGTTTGACAAAAACTCGTCGAGGCGTTTTTTTCCAGTTTCTGACTGATTTGAAATGGTGTTTTGGAGGCGGAAACCGCCTCAAGATAGGTCATATCGCTTCTTTTTACCGCGACGCGGTTTTTCCGCTTGTGGTAAAAAAAACTCGTCCGCCTCTCATTGAAATCAATGGGAGGCATTTTCGGGTGGTTTTTGACGAGTTTTGCGGAGCAGTTTTCCGCGTCAAAAAACTTGTCAAAAAAACTCAGTGTGAACAGGGCCTAAAGTGGATAACACCTTAAATTGCATTTGAGCTGTCATGCTTTTTGGCCAAAATATTAAGTTAAATGTGACCTTGTCATCTGACCTTCATTTAATTTTTTTTCCCCTTTTCCAGGGTTGTCCCAATGCCATTGCAGAAGTTTTCAATAAGAAGTTTCACATTATTGGAGCAGTCGGGATTGGAATTGCTGTGGTCATGGTATGTATATTTGGATATAAGCTCAACAGGCCGGTAAATGATGCAAAGTTCTAAGCAAATTCCCGGTTGCAGGGTGGAGTAAACAATGTCCTAATATGAAGGATCATTGTCCTTCATGCACAATAACGCAATAGTACATCAAGGACCTCAGGTAGTTGAGGTCAGTTGTAGCCGCACTCCCGCTGCAACTGCAGGAATCGGGAAAAAGTTCTTATCTGGATAGTTAACTTGTTCAGTCCTGCGATTACTCCTGACTGCGGCATTATACAAAGGGGGGGCGACCACACTCCCTTGTAGCTGTGATTGCCAGCCCAGGGCATCACTTTGGAGACAGCCTGGGACTACTTAGCTTCTCAGGGCTGTCTGTTGTACAAGCCTGATCAGGTGTCTGTGTATATTTCTATGGGACCAAATCAAAAAAGTTAAATTAAAATAAATCAAAAAGCAAAAAAGACACTTAAAATTAAAAAAAAGAAAATACATTGTATAGTTACAGTAAGAGAACTAACATATTTTGTATCCCCATAAGTGTGAACAATGTAAAAACAAAAAAAGGGAAAGCCTGTTGTTGGTATCGGCAGCGGTCGGACTCTCATCGATCAGTTATTTCCACAGGATTGGTAATAAATATTGTTTACGGGAAAACCCCTTTTTTTAAAGGAATTTTAAACCTTTGTCGGGACCTGTATCAATAATATGGAGTAGAGAGCGAATAAAAAGGGCGCCACTTTCTCTCTGGAGATCCGGGCACGTCCATGCATTGCACGAACAGCCAATATATTTCAATGGAGACCATGTAATCCTTTGTTTCCCCTGTGGTGGCGCTGCAGGAAAATTGTACACTTGCTAACCGGTTTCTTTGCAGGTTACAGGTGATCGTAAGAATACAGCTGATAATCTATGAGGGGAACCTGTTTTATCTGTGTTATCCCATTCTAAAGTAGGGCCCCTTCAAGGTTTATCCAGGCACAGAAGCCCCTTTGATCTGCTGATTTGAAAAAAAACGCATTAAAAAATTTGTATAAATTGACCCTTTTGATAGAGGACTTCCTTAACCTGTTGCCTATTTAATTTCCTCTTGCAGATTTTCGGAATGATCTTCAGCATGATTCTTTGTTGCGCCATTCGAAACAACAGAGAGATGGTATAATGGAAGTGAGAGTCGACCAAAAGTTCAGAAGTGGGTGGGGGAGGGGATAAAGGGACAATGTCCGTCTTAGTATTTTGAACAGCCTTTTCTAAAAAATAAAGTTGTGCTATATTTTTATTTTAAGGCTTTTTCCTTTGGCTTTATTATTTTTGTGGGTTTTGTTTTTTAATATAAAGCTTCGCCAATTGTCTGTCTGTTTCAGATGTTAAACCAATGATACAAGGTACATGATTTGTTGATAGGTTAAATTCATATATATATATTGTATATCTACACCAGGCCATATCTAGTTTTTTCCTGTTACATCTGTCTTGCGCTTTTCTTAAAATATTAATCAGAACGTAACTTATGTTGAGTATAATTTGATACCTAATTAAAAAATAAAAATCCTGTACAAATAATTCAGTGTTCTGTCTACTTTGGTGATTGGTACTCGGATCATAT
The DNA here is from genome assembly GCF_050947455.1 of Rhinoderma darwinii. Lineage (NCBI taxonomy): Eukaryota > Metazoa > Chordata > Amphibia > Anura > Rhinodermatidae > Rhinoderma > Rhinoderma darwinii. Next base: position 15,525,422 of record NC_134689.1, on the reverse strand, counting down.
AAAAATACCGTAAAAATCTTTTAATCCGGCATCTGATAATCCGGCACGGAGGCCACTTACACACGAGCATAATACAGGCTTTTTGTCACCCGTATTAAGCCCGCTAACACAGTCCTGGCCATGGGTCTAATGACTAAAACTAAAAGCATCATAAGATGGTTTTAGTTCGGGTTATTCGACCCGCTGTCGGGCATGGGCTTTGCCAATGCAATACGGGTGCAAAAATGTGCCCGTATTATGTTCGCGTGGAATCGGTCTGATCAAGGGAACAAATTCAGAAATTCCTCTGTTCGGATAATCAAGTTGTAATATGATATTTTGTGTTAACTTTTTGAAGTAACTGGGTCTAAGCTGCAATACCGCATACATCCTGCGGACATGTGTGGCGCTGTTCTAGAAAAAAAAAAAAGCAGGTGTTTTTCTAATCCTGGAAAACCGTTCTGTATATAAATGTTTTTGTGTTCTGGTCTCTTGCTTAGCGGATGATTTGTCTAGGAAAAAAATAGATGAATACAAATCAAGAGCACGGAAACCAAACTTTTTTTTTTTTATTTTTTTTATTTATGTCTTCCTTTGTTGTAGTTGTTTTTGTGCAATCTGTTTTCATGTGTAAATGCCACATACCCACAGTGCCCTCCTTCTGCCCTTCTATTGCTGTATCATTAGACTGTGGTTTCCTCCTGCAGTTGAAAAAAACTACCTTGCAATCTTCATGTATTGCTATGTACATGGCAGAGGGGTTAAAGTGACACCCAGCAGTCGCCCTAGGTCATGGCCCACTTTAGGCCGACCGGATTTAGTGGAGATGGTCGATAATAACCGAGAGCTCATGATGGGTGTTTATGGTAACAGACCGAGTGAAGAATTTTTTGAAAAGGGGAAATGTTTGCAGAATAGCCGAGGCGGATACTGGAATGACTGGAAAAAAAAAAAGCTTAAACGTTTTTCTTCCAAATCGTCCAACAATTTTTTGCGCCAGTGGAAACGATGAGTAAGAGCTGGGAGTCGCTGCTGCACAGATTGGAAACACATGTTTTTCCTGAGCTGTACATGTAAGAGGCCCCGGGCGCGCCTGGTTTTGCTTATAACGAAAAAATACTGTGAATTACCGTATTTTCCGGACTAAAAGACGCACCCGAGTTTAGACCGCAGACTAGAAAAGCGGAGGGGTAATGTCACCAGCACTGGGGGGTCTAGGATAAAGGGAGGGTAATTGCTCTTTTCTTGGTGGTCTAGGGTAGAGAAGGGGTTAATATCTAGTTTTTTACTCCCCTCCCCGTGCGGCAGTGATGTGTCTGACGGGAAGCTGAAGTTCATTACACAGACCGGTGCCCGGCAGGGGCAGAGAGGACCGCCTGATGATTAAAGAATCGGTCAGGGGTGTCTGTCATAGGGTCACACTGACGCTGCACACACTTTGAACCAAGGTTTCTGTTTCTTGCTAAAAAGTGTGGACGGTCATGTGGATGTTGCTGCCGGAGTGGAGACCAGAATAGAAGGGTCTGTGTATGCTTGAATGCAGGTTGGGTGACTGAAAATCATGTGTCATTGCTCCTAAAAGGGCTGACTGCTTACAATGTCTCCAGTCACAGCAGAAGAGCAGCTCTGGAGCACAAACTGCTGTTCTACAGGGTGAAGTATTGTAAAGATGACAAGAGGAGAGAAACCGCACATGGGAAGTTTTTATTATTTTGGCTGCGGAACCACTTTACGTCTTTCTGCATAACTAAACGTTTTGCACCTTTCTAAAAATACTTTTGTGTTCTGCTTTCTCATTGTTTTCAAAATCTCTGCTTGCATACAGTGAAGAGAAATATTATTGGTTACATCCACAGGCAGAAAACATGTCCTGATCATATCCAACTGACCGTGGTGCATGGCTCATTACAATAGCAACTTCTGTCCTGATCATGTCAACTGATGAAGTATCAGGTTTTGGACCTATGAATCTAGACGAGAATGCTCTGGTTCACTGACGGCAAGCAAAGATCTTGAATTGAAACAGGCTTTATTAGTTGCATAACTTTCATGATACAGTAACGCTTTATTTGCATAAAATTCAAAAATCTCTAAAAATCATTGTATTATGAAAGGTTATGCATAATCTAGTCGGTTTCAATTTAAAATACATGCTTGCTGTCAGTGAATGGAAACCTTCTCACATACAGGGGCCAAAAACCCCATCCTGATCTCAATTGACTCGTAACCGAACTCTCTGTTGCAATAGGCTGTGCACCTGGGTCTGTTTGACTTAAGGGTTTTCAACCTCTGAATGTAATTATTTAATGACAGCAAGCAGATATCTTGAACTGAAACACTGTTTATATAACTTTTTACGATATAATGATTTTGCTTTGTGTACATGGAACTGCAAAATCATGTTTCATATGAAAGGAAACAAGTGCGATTCGTTGTGTTTTTATTTTTTTAAATCTTTTGATCTATTATTGGATATTTTGTATTTGATCTTTTGTTTCCATCGTGATCACACACAAAATGTTGATTTTACAAACGATGACAAATGAACGAGTCATCCAGCCCAACCCTTCCACCAGGGTATGTACTCTATGGAGAAACGCTCAGCTGTATGGAAGTCTCCATGGGAAGCGTACAATAACAAGCGCTTGTTTATATGATGTGAATGGAAATCACACTGGGGAAACGGGGCCAATAAGGAAACAACACCACAGTGAAAACATAATAAATTGCAATAGTAAAACTCCAGTAACGGGGTTTCCAGTTTTCTGTAAATAAAGCTTATTCAGTGTATGTGGAAAAGATATGTAGACATTTTTAGATACTTTTATGTATCAATTCCTCAGTTTTCAAAATCCCTGCTTGCTATCACTGAATCGGAACATTCTTGTTTACATCCGGAGGCTGGAAATACTTCTGATTGTGTCCAATTGATAGAAGTGCACGGCTTGTTAGCGGAGAGCTCTGATACACTGTAACAAGCCATGCAGCTGTGTCATGATCAGATCAGGGTTTTTAGCCACTGGATGTTTCCACTCACTGACTGCAAACGGAGCAAAGGACACTTCATGTTGCAGAAGTTTCCATTATTCAATGATCAAGCTTTATTTACATATAAACAGATACATTACGTACAGTTTTCTTTTTTTATTGGTCTATAAATTGCTGAAATCTTGTCGTTTTCGCACGGAAGTCAATAATATAGTATGAAGAAAGCTCCCCCTAGTGGTGGCTACAGGCAGACAGAATTGTATCATTTAACTCTGTCTATGCAGGGGATTTGGTGCCGTGTACCAGAGAAAAGGCGCTCTGACCGCTATAAAGATGTATTTAACATTCAATTTCACGGATCATGTGCCCATCCATGGCAGCAATATCGGTCAAAATATCTGTGTGCCTATGCAAATCTTTTTACCATTGGGTGAATGTTGCCCCTCCCCACCCGGGGAACCCCCTACCGAAAAAATTACAACGTAAAAAGGACAACTAACCTGGCTGCTTAGGAAGGTTAGATAACAAGGTCGTGCACAGCAAATATCTAACATAATTACCACAACCCCCATCGTGCGCCCTAAGGCCCCACGCACACGACCGTGGTTTTCATCCGTAATTGCGGATCCATTCATTTCTATTGGTCACGGACACCTTTCCGTATATTTAATGTGGTGTGTCCGGGCTGTAGAAATGATCCCCAAAATATACAGCATGTCCTATTTTTGCCTGTGGACAGCTACGGAGGTGGATCTGTAACCGTCCGCAATTACGATGCGACGCCACGGGATTACCCAAGATTTCGCCCGTGTTTTTTTTTTTTTTTGGGGGGTCCGTAAATACTGATGAGCTACAGACCATGTTTGCTGACAACGTGCCGTATATGCGGGTGACTACGGATTCGTATTTGTGGACAGTAAAAACCATTACGGTCGTGTGCAGGAGTCCTCACTTTTAGGGCCCCCAGTCTGACACATGAAGCTGGGGGGGGCTTCTACGAGTGAAGGTGCCCGATGGGGGTTGTTATAAGGAAGTCACTTGCTGTGTGCCATATATTCAGACTTCATGTTCATGACTAGGTTCGGGCAGTGCGTCTACAGAGTCCCAGTTGGGAAACCAGTCCATCCTGGGAACTCCAGCCCGTGACCGGCTTTATACAGGATTCAGTTGTCCTCCTGGTAACTCCTTCTTTTAAAGTAAGAAAAACTTCAGTATCATTTTTTTACAGACGGGTAAATCTTTAACCCAGAGTCCGATAACGTCATTTTTAGCCTTGGAGATGAGATAAATGGATTTCTGCTGCAGACTGGGAACTCATGAATGGAGAAACATTGCATTTAAAGAGGACTTGTCACTAGGACCTACAAAGTGAGTTCGTAGTCTCACCTAATAGCCGCTGTGTCTGAGTCCAGCGGTGTTTGTCCTGTACTTGTGTGTCCCCCCTTCGCTGAGCTATGGACCCCTCTATATTTACCAATAAATATGGAAATGGGTTTGACCGCCAGCGGTTCTCAGTGGGTGGAGCGATCACTCTGACGCTGACCTATCAGTGTTTCCTAAAGTCAGTCTTCAGCTAGCGTCATTGCGTGAGTCAGTGTTCAGCAAGTGTCATCGCATCAGTCAGTCTTCAGCCAGCGTGATCTCTTGCAATGACGCTAGCTGAAGACTGACTTTAGGAAACACTGATAGGTCAGCGTCAGAGGCTGAGTGGTAGCTCCACCCACTGGGAATCGCTGGCGGCCAAACCCACTTGGTGAGCCATTTCTATATTTATTTCTAAATATAGAGGGGTCCATAGCTCAGCGAAGGGGGGACACACAAGTACAAGACAAACACCACTGGACTCCGAGACACAGCGGCTATTAGGTGAGACTACGAACTCACTTTGTAGGTCCTCTTTAATGGTATTTTTTCCCTATTCGAACATCTCTATCTCTCTCATTTACTTTTAATTGGCTGCTGGTGCTCAAGATTATTTTTATTCCTTTAATTATGATCTTCGAAGGAAACTGATAGCATGTGATACTTAGAAACTTCTGAATGTTTCCATGGTGGGGGGGGGGGGGGGGTCTTAAAGGGGGTTTCCATTTTTTTGTAAATAAATCTTAATCATTGTATAATGAAAAGTTCTGCAACTTTCTAATATACTTTGTGTAGCAAATCTTCACCATCTTCAAGATCTCTGCTGATATGAACATACAACTATTCTGAAAACCAGTACAGACCTGAGATTGTAAGGCTGGATTCACACGAGCATGTTCGGTCCGTAAGGGACGGAACGTATTTCGGCCGCAAGTCCCGGACCGAACACACTGCAGGGAGCCGGGCTCCTAGCATCATAGTTATGTACGACGCTAGGAGTCCCTGCCTCTCCATGGAACTACTGTCCCGTACAGTGTGTACGTTCCGGGACTTGCGGACTAAATACGTTCCGTCATTTACGGACTGAACATGCTCGTGTGAATCCAGCCTTACAATTGTATCAAGTCTATGGAGTCCAGGCTGAAACCTTTTACCTGCAGTGATACATTGTAACAAACTCTCAAGACAGGAGAAAGACTTGTGCTCTTGGTGTATTTAGCTCAGAAAGTGTATGTTCACACGCCTATTTTCGGGCCATAACATCTTCACTATCTGAATAAGGCTTCGTTCAAATCTGCGTTGGGGTCCCGTTCCGACAGACACAAACGGAAACCACGGGCACCGGATCCGTCACCATTGAAATCAATGGTGATGGAAACTGAAACCTCTGGTTTCCGTTCCTGTCAGGCCTCATGCACACGACCGTAAAAACACCCGTTATTGCGGGTCGTAATTACGACCCGCAATAACGGGCCATAGACTTCTGTTAGGCACGGGTACCTTCCCGTTTTCTCACGGGAAGGTGCCCGTGCCGTTAAAAAAATAGAACATGTTCTATTTTTATATTTTACGGGCCGTGCTGCTATACTTTATAATGGGAGCACGGCTCGGAAAAGCGGCCGGCTGCCCGTGGCCGGCCGTGCTCGTAATTACGAGCACCGTCGTGTGCATGAGGCCTTAGTTTGTGTCCGTTCAGGGTCCCGTTCTGACGGAAACCTCAGACGGAACGTCAGAACGGGACCACAACGCTGATGTGAACGAAGCCTTACCCATGTAGTAACCCCTAATACAAACACTGTGCAGGAATGACTGATTGCATCTTTGCTGCCAACCTTGCCAATGCTTTCATAAGAGTTTCATCTCCTCTGACCTTCTCCGTAGTCAGGAAATAGAGGGACGGTGGAAAATCAGCATTCAGGCTTTCTGGAGTGAGTCAATGTAAACACACGCCTGCCACAGCTCAGGATGGCATAGCATTTCCTTATGATTCACCAACATGCTCAATGCACCCAAAAATTAAACGGCCATTAGTAATTATTCCATCAGGTTACCCTGGACTTACAGTATCTGAATGATATACTTTGTCCGTTGAACTATGTATATTTGTAAGGTGGTGGGGCAAGATGGTGAATACCCAGTAGGGATGTTGCGAGCCCCCAGGGGCGTAACTGGCGCAATGGGGCCCTGGAGCCAGACGGAGCTGTTAGGCCCCTCTGCCACATAAGAAGCCCTCAGTATCATAACTGGCACATGGTTGGTGGGGGGTCCTGTTACAGACTTTGCATTGGGACCCGCCACCTACCATGTGCCAGTTATGATACTGAGGGCTTCTTAGGTGGCAGAGGGGCCTTAAGGCTCCTTCTGGCTCCAGGACCATGGTGCGACTGCTACACCCCTGGAGGCTACACATTCAACTGTACAAGCAGCAACTGTACGGTGGCAAAAGGGGGAAAGTTGGTGGATACCCTCGCAGGAATGTCGCGTAGAAAGATTGGATGGAGACAGGAGTTAGTTGCAAACTTCAACTTTAATTCAGTACGGTGTGCTCGAAGGCGGTGGTAGAGGAAGTGGTAGCAGGGTGGCAGAACGGGGAGTGGGGATCAACATAACAGGTGGGTCGTCATTGTCTTGAACAAGAGACATAATCCGTGTGTAGTATCCAATGAAACAGCACTGTGCTCTACAGATATTTCTATCAACCAGTCAACGTGCAGGAGATTGGGACATCGTAGGTTGAGGTCCTCCAGTGGTCATCTACAAAGTGTGACTTGTTGGGTTTTTACCTCACATGAAATATTGCAGGGGCCATCAGTATTTGACTTTATGCATAGCAGTCTCTCCTACAGGTGCCAACTTCAAATATGACGTATTAGATTGCTACCTCTCCTCAAGTAAACCTGGGGTCATCCTAAAATGTGACCTACTGGTTACCACCTACCATGTAGAACTCCTGGGGTCGTCTTCAAAATGTGACTTACTGGTGACCTTCTCCCATAAAGAACACCTAGGGTCACCTAAAAAATTTGACTTTTTGGGGTGCCAACTGTTATGATGTTCTTTTAGGGCCATCTTCATAATGTGACTTTCAAGTTGCCACCTCCCATGAAGTACAACTGGGGCCATTTTCAAAATGTTACTTTCTAATTATCACCTCCTTTAAACTATTGTACAAGCCACCTTCATAATGTAACTTTCTGGATGCCACGTCACCTGAAGTACACCTGGGGCCATCTTTACAATGTGACTTTCTGGATGCCACCTCCCATGAAGTTCTCTTAGGACCATCTCCATAATGTAACATTCGGGTTACCACTGGCCATGAAAAACTCCTGGGGTCACCTTCAAAATGTGACTACTTGGGCTGCCACCTACCATTAAATACTCCTAGGGCCATCTTCAGAATCTGATTTTCTAGTTACCACCTCCATTAAATGAATGTACAAGTAATCTTCATAATGTGACATTCTGGTTGCCACCACGCCTGAAGTAGTTCTGTAGGAGACATCTTTTAAATATGACTTTTTGGTTTGCCACCTGGCGTTTATCTATGGCCATCTGAAATTCTAGTAGCGTCATCAATAAGCTCCACTGGCATTTCTCCAGATTAGCGGGTGACAATGTCAGCCGCAAAGGAGTTGGAGTCGCTGGGTTGTCACCGGCTTTCTGCTGAGACTGTTACTAGGCAACAATCTAAACTCAACTTGGCCCTTCCTAATGTAGGACACTCTAATGATCAATCACAATGGGAATCTTGCAGTTCTCCTTTAACATATGGAAGGATGGTCGGCAATATAACCCAGCGGGATGTAGGGGTCTTGTGGTCATTACTATATAAAGAATTGAACCTCAGGTCACCTGGAGATTTATAACGGATCCACCATTCAGTATATTCTCCAGTCCAGGAATCGTCTGACCCTAGCAAAGAATATTATATTCTGAGGGGTTTATATTTAGTCATTCCTCATCCTCAGTGCACCCACATGTTGTGATGACAATTAGAGGGGTTCACCAGTTATGACACTCAAAGTGATGGTAATACGTTTATACATCATCCCGATATAATACTGCACCCCGATATAATACTGCACCCCGATATAATACTGCACCCCGATATAATACGGCACCCCGATATAATACTGCACCCCGATATAATACGGCACCCCGATATAATACGGCACCCCGATATAATACGGCACCCCGATATAATACTGCACTCCGATATAATACTGCACCCCGATATAATACTGCACCCCGATATAATACGGCACCCCGATATAATACGGCACCCCGATATAATACCGCACCCCGATATAATACCGCACTCCGATATAATACCGCACCCCGATATAATACGGCACCCCGATATAATACGGCACCCCTATATAATACGGCACCCCGATATAATACGGCACCCCGATATAATACGGCACCCGATATAATACTGCACTCCGATATAATACTGCACTCTGATATAATACTGCAGCCCGATATAATACTGCACCCCGATATAATACCGCACCCTGATATAATACTGCACTCTGATATAATACTGCACCCCGATATAATACTGCACCCCAATATAATACTGCACCCCGATATAATACCACACCCCGATATAATACCGCACTCCGATATAATACCGCACCCCGATATAATACCGCACCCCGATATAATACCACACCCCGATATAATACCGCACCCCGATATAATACCGACCCCGATATAATACTGCACTCCGATATAATACTGCACCCCGATATAATACTGCACCCCGATATAATACTGCACTCTGATATAATACTGCACCCCGATATAATACTGCACCCCGATATAATACTACACCCCGATATAATACTGCACCCCGATATAATACTGCACCCCGATATAATACTGCACTCTGATATAATACCACACCCCGATATAATACCACACCCCGATATAATACCACACCCCGATATAATACTGCACCCCGATATAATACTGCACTCTGATATAATACTGCACCCCGATATATTACCGGACCCCGATATAATACTGCACTCTGATATAATACTGCACCCGATATAATACCGCACCCCGATATAATACCGCACCCCGATATAATACTGCACTCTGATATAATACTGCACCCCAATATAATACCACACCCCGATATAATACTGCACCCAGATATAATACCACACCCCAATATAATACTGCACCCCGATAGAATACCACACCCCGATATAATGCTGCACAAAATGTTACTTTCTAATTATCACCTCCTTTAAACTATTGTACAAGCCACCTTCATAATGTAACTTTCTGGATGCCACGTCACCTGAAGTACACCTGGGGCCATCTTTACAATGTGACTTTCTGGATGCCACCTCCCATGAAGTTCTCTTAGGACCATCTCCATAATGTAACATTCGGGTTACCACTGGCCATGAAAAACTCCTGGGGTCACCTTCAAAATGTGACTACTTGGGCTGCCACCTACCATTAAATACTCCTAGGGCCATCTTCAGAATCTGATTTTCTAGTTACCACCTCCATTAAATGAATGTACAAGTAATCTTCATAATGTGACATTCTGGTTGCCACCACGCCTGAAGTAGTTCTGTAGGAGACATCTTTTAAATATGACTTTTTGGTTTGCCACCTGGCGTTTATCTATGGCCATCTGAAATTCTAGTAGCGTCATCAATAAGCTCCACTGGCATTTCTCCAGATTAGCGGGTGACAATGTCAGCCGCAAAGGAGTTGGAGTCGCTGGGTTGTCACCGGCTTTCTGCTGAGACTGTTACTAGGCAACAATCTAAACTCAACTTGGCCCTTCCTAATGTAGGACACTCTAATGATCAATCACAATGGGAATCTTGCAGTTCTCCTTTAACATATGGAAGGATGGTCGGCAATATAACCCAGCGGGATGTAGGGGTCTTGTGGTCATTACTATATAAAGAATTGAACCTCAGGTCACCTGGAGATTTATAACGGATCCACCATTCAGTATATTCTCCAGTCCAGGAATCGTCTGACCCTAGCAAAGAATATTATATTCTGAGGGGTTTATATTTAGTCATTCCTCATCCTCAGTGCACCCACATGTTGTGATGACAATTAGAGGGGTTCACCAGTTATGACACTCAAAGTGATGGTAATACGTTTATACATCATCCCGATATAATACTGCACCCCGATATAATACTGCACCCCGATATAATACTGCACCCCGATATAATACGGCACCCCGATATAATACTGCACCCCGATATAATACGGCACCCCGATATAATACGGCACCCCGATATAATACGGCACCCCGATATAATACTGCACTCCGATATAATACTGCACCCCGATATAATACTGCACCCCGATATAATACGGCACCCCGATATAATACGGCACCCCGATATAATACCGCACCCCGATATAATACCGCACTCCGATATAATACCGCACCCCGATATAATACGGCACCCCGATATAATACGGCACCCCTATATAATACGGCACCCCGATATAATACGGCACCCCGATATAATACGGCACCCGATATAATACTGCACTCCGATATAATACTGCACTCTGATATAATACTGCAGCCCGATATAATACTGCACCCCGATATAATACCGCACCCTGATATAATACTGCACTCTGATATAATACTGCACCCCGATATAATACTGCACCCCAATATAATACTGCACCCCGATATAATACCACACCCCGATATAATACCGCACTCCGATATAATACCGCACCCCGATATAATACCGCACCCCGATATAATACCACACCCCGATATAATACCGCACCCCGATATAATACCGACCCCGATATAATACTGCACTCCGATATAATACTGCACCCCGATATAATACTGCACCCCGATATAATACTGCACTCTGATATAATACTGCACCCCGATATAATACTGCACCCCGATATAATACTACACCCCGATATAATACTGCACCCCGATATAATACTGCACCCCGATATAATACTGCACTCTGATATAATACCACACCCCGATATAATACCACACCCCGATATAATACCACACCCCGATATAATACTGCACCCCGATATAATACTGCACTCTGATATAATACTGCACCCCGATATATTACCGGACCCCGATATAATACTGCACTCTGATATAATACTGCACCCGATATAATACCGCACCCCGATATAATACCGCACCCCGATATAATACTGCACTCTGATATAATACTGCACCCCAATATAATACCACACCCCGATATAATACTGCACCCAGATATAATACCACACCCCAATATAATACTGCACCCCGATAGAATACCACACCCCGATATAATGCTGCACAAAATGTTACTTTCTAATTATCACCTCCTTTAAACTATTGTACAAGCCACCTTCATAATGTAACTTTCTGGATGCCACGTCACCTGAAGTACACCTGGGGCCATCTTTACAATGTGACTTTCTGGATGCCACCTCCCATGAAGTTCTCTTAGGACCATCTCCATAATGTAACATTCGGGTTACCACTGGCCATGAAAAACTCCTGGGGTCACCTTCAAAATGTGACTACTTGGGCTGCCACCTACCATTAAATACTCCTAGGGCCATCTTCAGAATCTGATTTTCTAGTTACCACCTCCATTAAATGAATGTACAAGTAATCTTCATAATGTGACATTCTGGTTGCCACCACGCCTGAAGTAGTTCTGTAGGAGACATCTTTTAAATATGACTTTTTGGTTTGCCACCTGGCGTTTATCTATGGCCATCTGAAATTCTAGTAGCGTCATCAATAAGCTCCACTGGCATTTCTCCAGATTAGCGGGTGACAATGTCAGCCGCAAAGGAGTTGGAGTCGCTGGGTTGTCACCGGCTTTCTGCTGAGACTGTTACTAGGCAACAATCTAAACTCAACTTGGCCCTTCCTAATGTAGGACACTCTAATGATCAATCACAATGGGAATCTTGCAGTTCTCCTTTAACATATGGAAGGATGGTCGGCAATATAACCCAGCGGGATGTAGGGGTCTTGTGGTCATTACTATATAAAGAATTGAACCTCAGGTCACCTGGAGATTTATAACGGATCCACCATTCAGTATATTCTCCAGTCCAGGAATCGTCTGACCCTAGCAAAGAATATTATATTCTGAGGGGTTTATATTTAGTCATTCCTCATCCTCATTGCACCCACATGTTGTGATGACAATTAGAGGGGTTCACCAGTTATGACACTCAAAGTGATGGTAATACGTTTATACATCATCCCGATATAATACTGCACCCCGATATAATACTGCACTCTGATATAATACTGCAGCCCGATATAATACTGCACCCCGATATAATACCGCACCCCGATATAATACCGCACTCTGATATAATACTGCACTCTGATATAATACTGCACCCCGATATAATACTGCACCCCAATATAATACTGCACCCCGATATAATACCACACCCCGATATAATACCGCACTCTGATATAATACCGCACCCCGATATAATACCGCACCCCGATATAATACCACACCCCGATATAATACCGCACCCCGATATAATACCGCACCCCGATATAATACCGACCCCGATATAATACTGCACTCCGATATAATACTGCACCCCAATATAATACAGCACCCCGATATAATACTGCACTCTGATATAATACTGCACCCCGATATAATACTGCACCCCGATATAATACTACACCCCGATATAATACTGCACCCCGATATAATACTGCACCCCGATATAATACCACACCCCGATATAATACCACACCCCGATATAATACCACACCCCGATATAATACCGCACCCCGATATAATACTGCACTCTGATATAATACTGCACCCCGATATAATACCGCACCCCGATATAATACTGCACTCTGATATAATACCGCACCCGATATAATACCGCACCCCGATATAATACCGCACCCCGATATAATACTGCACTCTGATATAATACTGCACCCCAATATAATACCACACCCCGATATAATACCACACCCCGATATAATACTGCACCCAGATATAATACCACACCCCAATATAATACTGCACCCCGATAGAATACCACACCCCGATATAATGCTGCACTCTGATATAATGCTGCACCCCGATATAATACTGCACCGCCCACTTACATGAGCTCACACCCTAGAGACAAGGAGCTGAAAGGAACAGTGCTCACATAACAGAGCCAGCCACAGTGCCCACATAACAGAGCCAGCCACAGTGCCCACATAACAGAGCCAGCCACAGTGCCCACATAACAGAGCCAGCCACAGTGCCCACATAACAGAGCCAGCCACAGTGCCCACATAACAGAGCCAGCCACAGTGCCCACATAACAGAGCCAGCCACAGTGACCCCATTACAGTACCTATATATTACAATACTCCTCCATGTGCGGACAGTTACACATATCAGCCGGACACTTGGGGCGTCCCTCTACCGTCTACGTTTCCTTTCCATGTGTTTAGTGACGACTCTGCAGCAGGAGGTTCCAGTAACTCCAACCTCTAATCTCCTGTGACACAATCCGCCGGGTTGTGAAATATAAATATGACTCGTAGTCACAAGTAACGCGGCTGCCACCAAGTCACACCCGTCCATGGAGGCCAGACCTGCTGCTGGCTATGTCTGTAATACAATGGATGTATTATTATCGCTTATTAGGGACTAGAGCAGAACCAAGGGGGCCCCGGGTGTATGGGAGGGGGTGCCAAAATGCCCCTCTGCCATGTCCACGGTATTAAGCTATGGGCCTGGGGCATCTAACTAAAGCCTTGCCCCAGATGAAGGAAAGCCTGGGTATGACTCTGCTTGCTGGGCATCTCCTCAATAAGTTTGGGAGGGAGCCCCATCTGTGGGTGACAACCAATCTCTAGTGCCCCATTATATTAAAAAAAAAAAATGATCTGCCACAAAGTTCAGTGCATTACAGGAGCTCATTTAGTCCACTTGAGGGTATGTCTATACTAACAGATTCCAAAGGCAGACAGCTGAATTCTGGATGCAGCTTTGGATGTAACTGGAGTATTCATTAGTAAATGGAGATTAAACCTCTAAATGTAAGCCTGTCCCCGTTCTATTGTAATATTCCTTCTCGTGGCTGGTGAACAGGTTGACCTTGTATTGGTTCCAGGTAATTCCCATGTTTATACAGTTCTCGACATGAAACAATGGGCATGAGCTGTAAGAAGATCTCTTGCAGAATTTGGCACCTTTTACGAGCTGACATACTCAGGGCGACTGGAAATGTTATCCAATAACCCGAAGCAAGTCACAAAGGAGTCTGCTCCGGCACATAAAATGGGAAAACAAGGGGGAGGGGCAGCATGGGAACGGGGGCGCTGATCTCCGTATAATAAGTGTTTTCCCATTGGCATTCATTAGTGTTTACGCAGAACAAAGAGCACATTGTCCAGGGACTGGTGAGCAAATAAATGACACGATGAAACGAGGCTCAACGTCCGCCATGATGGTCATCGTTTAATTACCGGCGTCCATAATGAAGATACAATGACAGCGATGCGCCAGACGTGTCACCTGGCACCTGATATATGTCACCTTATAGGATCAGTCCGGGTCAGTCGCCTCTACATAGTAAATCTAAGCGGATTACGGTTGGTGGGGACCCCATTCTACCTTAGGAACCCCACCTGACCCCCTACCACAACGACATGAAGTGGCCGTGCATGCACATGGCCCTTTTCCTCGAAGTCTATGGGAGTTCCAGCGATCTCCCACAAGAGAGTCGCCACATGCACGCCAGACCACCGCTCCACCTGGATGGGATCACTGGACGACGGACCATCCTGGGCGCCTCAGAGGGCAGCAGTGTATACACTACCC
Source organism: Rhinoderma darwinii (assembly GCF_050947455.1). Taxonomy (NCBI): domain Eukaryota; kingdom Metazoa; phylum Chordata; class Amphibia; order Anura; family Rhinodermatidae; genus Rhinoderma; species Rhinoderma darwinii. Next base: position 15,510,216 of record NC_134689.1, on the reverse strand, counting down.
ATATAAATCGTAACTGCCAGGGGCGTTAACTAAACAATGCTGGGTGGAACGGAATGGGGGAAACGGCTTAGGCAGGGAGGCGGAGTGGTGGAGACCCCATAGGTAGTCAAGGGGGTGCCTACCTAAAATCCGGCCCTGGATATGTGTCCCCTTGTGGGATCAGACTGGGTCAGTCGCCTCTATATACTCTAGCAATAAATTATATACGACAACCGTTGGGATTTAAGCCCCACCCCATCTAGTGGCCACACCCCTTCACAAAGAACATCTATTTTTCTACACCCCATCGAATACTATTAACCTACACATTTCATCCCAACGCAGTTTTTGCCTGAAAACGTAAAAAAAGAAGGTTGGTATGTCTGGTGTGCGGGATAGAGATTATTATGTTCCGGAGAGATCGCTATTTTGTGAATTTCCATGATTCCCTTCTTTCTTCTTAAACTCTTTATTTCTCTGTAAGGGCGGGAAAGACAATTTCCAAACATTAAAGGGGACTTTAGCATATTTTCCTTATATACAGGAGTAAGGCTTATTTAATAGTGCACTGTGCCTTTAACATGTGTTATTTGCTGTTGTTGCAGTTTTATCCCCCTAGGTGGCGTTCCAGAGGAGGGTGGTCAGTCCAGTGTGTACTTATTTATGTGGCCACTGACGGCGCTTGTGTATATTATATGTCTTTGACTGTGTTTCTCCCCAGAAGGTGATATCGCTTTAAGACATGTGTTGTGCTGATGTTGTAACGTTGTGGTTTATTTGTACAGGTGATAGAATTGTTGTCTCTCCGGCTTATTCTTTTTTTAAAATTATTATTTATTTTATTTTTCCATGAAAGAAAGTATTGTATTACAAATACATCACAAATTATACATTATTCCAGCCCCTACCTCCCTCCACCCTCCATACCGCAGCAAGGAGGGGGAACAAATAATCATTTAAAATAAATCTATCTCATATCTATCTATCTATCTATCTATCTATCTATCTATCTATCTATCTATCTATCTATCTATCTATCTATCTCATATCTATCTATCTAATATCTATCTATCTATCTATCTATCTCATATCTATCTATCTATCTATCTATCTCATATCTATCTATCTATCTATCTATCTATCTATCTATCATCTATCTATCTATCTATCTATCTATCTATCTATCTATCTATCTATCTATCTATCTATCTATCTATCTATCCTTATCTATCTATCTATCCCCTATCTATCCCATATCTATCTATCTATCCCATATCTATCTATCTATCTATCTATCTATCTATCTATCTATCTATCTATCTATCTATCTATCTATCTATCTTCTATCTAGGTGGTCACCGCAAATGACAGAGAGGGGCTACCCAGGAGTGAAAATCACTTCTTTACCTTTGTCCTTCATGACATGAAGATAAATAATTAAATTTTCCTAGTTTTTATTATCTATCTCATATCTATCTATCTATCTATCTATCTATCTATCTATCTATCTATCTATCTATCTATCTATCTAATATCTATCTATCTATCTATCTATCTATCTATCTATCTATCTATCTATCTATCTCATATCTATCTATCTAATATCTATCTATCTATCTATCTAACTAACTAATATCTATCTATCTATCTATCTATCTAACTAATATCTATCTATCTATCTATCTATCTATCTATCTATCTATCTATCTATCTATCTATCTATCTATCCTTATCTATCTATCTATCTATCTATCTATCTATCTATCTATCTATCTATCTATCTATCTATCTAGGTGGTCACCGCAAATGACAGAGAGGGGCTACCCAGGAGTGAAAATCACTTCTTTACCTTTGTCCTTCATGACATGAAGATAAATAATTAAATTTTCCTAGTTTTTATTATCTATCTCATATCTATCTATCTCCTATCTATCTATCTATCTATCTATCTATCTCCTATCTATCTATCTATCTATCTATCTCCTATCTATCTATCTATCTATCTCATATCTATCTATCTATCTATCTATCTATCTATCTATCTATCTATCTCATATCTATCTATCTAATATCTATCTATCTATCTATCTATCTATCTATCTATCTATCTATCTATCTATCTATCTATCTATCTATCTATCTATCTATCTATCTATCTATCTCATATCTATCTATCTAATATCTATCTATCTATCTATCTATCTATCTATCCCCTATCTATCTATCTATCTATCTATCTATCTATCTATCTATCTATCTATCTATCTATCTATCTATCTATCTATCTATCTATCTATCTATCCTTATCTATCCCATATCTATCTATCCCATATCTATCTATCCCATATCTATCTATCCCATATCTATCTATCTATCTATCTATCTAGGTGGTCACCGCAAATGACAGAGAGGGGCTACCCAGGAGTGAAAATCACTTCTTTACCTTTGTCCTTCATGACATGAAGATAAATAATTAAATTTTCCTAGTTTTTATTCTGGGTTTTTTTATGCATCCTTGTGGGTGGTGATTGACTTATAAATACCTCCCCTACCCCTTGGATTGCTACTTGACGAGCGGTTGATATCACTCACACCTATGTGTATAAATGTATCCGGATATTCTCTCTCAGAACCGGAAATATGTGACATAAAGCAGTCCTCATGAGGTCAGGGATTTTTCTGCACTTTTTTGCAGTTTTTGCATTGCAGAACATTACACTATAGCCTGGAATAGCTGATAACAGGGAACAATAGATTACTTTATGCAGACAACACAAATTTCTGGCCCTGTACATCACAGCAGCTGGAGGATCTCATCTTGTTTTTGGTTTGGGCTTGTATAGACTATATCTAGATGATATTTTTTCTATTCTTTGCATTGCTGTAATTTCATCTCTCGTCACAATGTATCACATAGATATTATTACAAAGCAGAAAGCTATAGAGAAACAATAGATACAATTAGGGAGAGTTTAACCTGATATATTGTATACAGATGTAGCTCTTTTTAGGATGGACGACTTGAGAAATCACCATATGAGGGAGTATCTCCCAACAGCAACATAAAATTCTACCTGCCTCCAGCAGCCACTAGGGGGAGCCAGCTACATACATATTTATACAGCTCCCATTAAAGTGAATGGGAGCTGTATAACTATATATGAAGCTAGCTTCTGCTAGTGGTGGGTGACAGCAGTCTTTGCGGAAAATAAACAGTTTTGCCTACCGTCCAGGAGATCTCCCCTATTTTTCTGGGGGTCTGTGAGACTCCAAGACAATCTGGGAAAGTCGGAAAGGATCCAGCAATACAGAAGCGTGTCATTTGTCAATACATAACTATGCCATTCAGGAGTCTGGAAAAGAAAATTGGCAACTGTAAGAACTGTAATTGCTTTACTGGTTGTTATCCAGCTTTCCCAGAAAGAGAAAAAAATGGAAACTCATGGTCTAATTTACTGGTGGTTCGGGGAGGGGACCTTTGTGAATTACTAGCAATGCACAAGCAGAAAAATTAGACTTAATACTGAGTGCCCCTGTAAAGGATCTGCCAGGCACAACTTCTGTGTATACGCCCATAGGTAATCAGTCTGCACCTGAATCTACGTCTCTGAGACTGACTCCATCTTCCACCACTCAGGATGGCAGGCTTAGGAGTGGGAGAACCTATCGCAGCCTGGCCAGACGGAGCTAGCTCCCGCCCTCTGTCTATTTATACCTGCCTTTCCTGTTCCTCCTTTGCTTGTGATTCTTCTCGTGTGGTTTTGGGGTTCGCTAATTATTACAGGAGATTTATTGCTAACTTCTCGGTCATCGCTAAGCCTCTTACGGACCTCACTCGCAAAGGTGCTGATCTCCTCCACTGGCCTCCTGAGGCTGTCCAGGCTTTTGAGGTCCTTAAAGGGAACCTGTCACCAGCATTTTAGCTATAAAGCCAGCAATACCTGGTGAAAGTGGGTGAAAAATCATTGTCATCTAAGCTATAAATATGTTCTAAGTAAGCTCTGTAGCTTTAGTATTCCGTTTTTCAGTGGTCCCACGCCGTATGCAAATGAGCAGAAAAGAGTCAAATCTTCATCTGAAAAGAGTCAGATTTTCATTCCTCCAGCATCTCAGAGTGGACTCCACCTCCTTCTTTTTGATTGATAACTCCTTAGCCAGTCAGGACTGGACACGTGGTGTCAGTGGGCGTGGTTAAGAAGCTCCGTCCCAGAGGGAAATATAATTACCATAAAAGGCGGGAAAAGTTTAAACGACGATATTTACAGACAGAGGAGGACTTCAGGAAAAAAGAGAACAGGAACGAACTCTGGACAGCTGCGGCCATTGAGGGGTCAGGCGAGTTTAACAGGTAAGATGTTGATGACAGGATCCCTTTAAGAAGTGCTTTATCTCGGCCCCGGTGCTGGTTCAGCCCAACCAAATGGAGCCATTTATCGTGGAAGTTGACGCATCCGAGGTGGGAGTGGGTGCTGTCTTGTCCCAGGGTACCAGGTCCCTCACCCATCTCCGTCCCTGTGCCTACTTCTCCAGGAAGTTTTCGCCCACTGAGAGTAACTATGATATTGGCAACCGCGAACTCTTAGCCATTAAATGGCCATTTGAAGAGTGGCGCCACTTCCTGGAGGGGGCTAGGCACCAGGTAACGGTCCTTACCGACCACAAGAATCTGGTTTTCCTAGAATCTGCCCGGAGTCTAAACCCGAGACAAGCTCGATGGGCGCTATTTTTTACCAGATTCAACTTTTTGGTTACCTATAGGGCTGGGTCTAAAAATATTAAGGCCGATGCACTGTCGCGTAGCTTCATGGCCAGTCCTCCTTCGGAGGAAGATCCTGCTTGTATTTTGCCTCCTGGTATAATCAATTCTTCTATTGATTCTGATTTAGTCTCTGAAATCGCTGCTGATCAAGCTTCAGCTCCCGGCAACCTTCCTGAGGACAAGCTGTTTGTTCCCCTGCAATACCGGCTAAGGGTACTTAGGGAAAATCATGACTCCGCACTATCTGGTCATCCAGGCATCCTGGGTACCAAACACCTCATTGCCAGAAACTATTGGTGGCCTGGGTTGCCTAAAGACGTTAAGGCCTACGTCGCCGCTTGTGAGGTTTGTGCTAGGTCCAAGACTCCCAGGTCCCGACCAGCAGGCTTACTACGTTCTTTGCCCATTCCCCAGAGACCTTAGACCCATATCTCCATGGATTTTATCACCGATTTGCCTCCATCTCAAGTCAAGTCGGTGGTGTGGGTGGTAGTAGACCGCTTCAGTAAGATGTGCCACTTTGTGCCCCTCAAGAAACTACCCAACGCCAAGACGTTAGCTACCTTGTTTGTCAAACACATCCTGCGTCTCCATGGGGTCCCTGTCAATATTGTTTCGGACAGAGGGGTACAATTTGTTTCATTGTTTTGGAGAGCCTTCTGTAAAAAGTTGGAGATTGATTTGTCCTTCTCCTCTGCCTTCCATCCTGAAACTAATGGCCAAACTGAGAGGACTAATCAATCTCTAGAACAATATTTAAGGTGTTTTATCTCTGACTGTCAATATGATTGGGTCTCATTCATTCCCCTCGCCGAATTTTCCCTGAATAACCGGGTCAGTAACTCGTCAGGGGTCTCCCCCTTTTTATGTAATTTTGGGTTTAATCCACGGTTCTCCTCCGTTTCACCTGGTAGTTCCAACAATCCCGAGGTAGAGGTCGTTCATCGGGAATTGTGCACAGTCTGGGCCCAGGTTCAGAAGAAGCTAGAGGCGTCCCAGAGCGTACAAAAAACTCAGGCTGATAGAAAACGTTCTGATAACCCCTTGTTTATGGTCGGGGATCTGGTGTGGTTATCTTTTAGAATACACGACGTGTTTCATGCCTCCCTCCTTAAACGCTGCTCCCCGTCCATGGCTCCCTCGAGGAAACCTCCTGTTCCCGTTCTCACCTCCCTCCAGTACCTGGTCCATTGGAGAGGATACGGGCCTGAGGAGAGGACTTGGGTACCCGCCCGGGATGTTCACGCTGGGGTATTGGTCAGGAAGTTCCACCTTCGTTTCCCCAATAAACCAGGTCCACTTAGAAAGGGTCGGGTGGCCCCTCATAAAAGGGGGGGTACTGTGAAGGATCTGCCAGGCACAACTTCTGTGTATACGCCCATAGGTAATCAGTCTGCACCTGAGTCTACGTCTCTGAGACTGACTCCATCTTCCACCACTCAGGATGGCAGGTTTAGGAGTGGGAGAACCTATCGCAGCCTGGCCAGACGGAGCTAGCTCCCGCCCTCTGTCTATTTATACCTGCCTTTCCTGTTCCTCCTTTGCTTGTGATTCTTCTCGTGTGGTTTCCTGGCCCAGCTACAGCTTCTAATTATTTGATCCTGCTCCATACTGACCCTGGCTTACTGACTACTCTCCTGCTCTGCGTTTGGTACCTCGTGCACTCCTGGTTTGACTCGGCTCGTTCACCACTCTTGTTGCTCATGGTGTTGCCGTGGGCAACTGCCCCTTTCCCTTTGCTTTGTGTTCCCTTGTCTGTTTGTCTCGTGCACTTACTGAGCGTAGGGACCGCCGTCCAGTTGTACCCCGTCGCCTAGGGCGGGTCGTTGCAAGTAGGCAGGGACAGAGTGGCGGGTAGATTAGGGCTCACTTGTCCGTTTCCCTAGCCCCATCATTACAGCCCCTAAAAATGATACAGGCATTACAGTGCTTCTCTTCACGCAGTCATAGAATTAAATGAATAATTTCTAGCTGTCTTTAGCCGCCACTAGGTGGAGCTCACATCATAAATATTTATAAAGCTCCAATTGAAGTCAATGGGAGCCGTGTAAATACATATGCAGCAAGCTCCCTCTAGTGGCGGATGCTAGTAGCCTTCTCAAAGTCTTTCCAGCTCTGCTCCTAGAGTCCTTCTTGGATGAAGATGGTCACATCTGACTGGGGGGCCCTACTTTAAGTTAATCACAGGGCCCCTTTTTCTATAAATCTGCCCCATACTTATCTAAATTTTGCCCACATAGCTTGCCCATGATGGTGCAAATATATGATAAAGACAAGTACAGCAGCGGATGAACACCAGGGGCCGAAATATGGAATCAGAAATGCCAATACTGGGCGACCCTCGGATTACTGACAGTCTGTGCAGGACGCATTATAACCAGATTTGGCTTTGGCTCTGAATACTAAGTCTAGGGCGCTGTACGTTCACCAGATGCTTGGAAGAAAAATGAAATCCAAAAATGTTCTACATTTCAAAATGTGTTTTTACTTGCATTAAAATGATCTTTCTCACCATTGCACGTGACTTGTGGGATGAGCGCTGTATGACAACGTCAGGTACACTCATTACTGGACTGATCATGTGCTTATGATTAAAAGCTGTGATCTACAACTACTGAGGGATACTGGGAGTTGTAGTCAATGTGTTACGATCAGGGGCGTAGCCAAGGGCTCATGGGCCCCCCCAAACTTCTCATGGCCGACGGCCCGCAGCTTTCAGCTGCATCGCTGGGTCTCCTAAGTGACCCAACAATGCAGCACTAGCAGCCGGGGGCATCACTAAGGACTTAAAACGTCAGGGGAAATAGCCCAAATACATATGTGTCCACCCAAAAAAAAAAACATGTGTGTGTGTGTGTGTGTATGTGTATGTAGGAGACAGCATATCTACAGCACTACGACTCTATGGATAGGATTAGATACAGTGGCTCAGCAGACAGTATCACACATGATAGGATTAGATACAGGGCTCAGCAGACAGTATCACACATGATAGGATTAGATACACAGCTCAGTAGATATTATCACTCATGATAGGATTAGATATAAGGCCCAGCAGACAGTATCACACATGATGGGATTAGATACAGTGGCTCAGCAGACATTATCACACATATTGGGATTAGATACACAGCTCAGCAGACAGTATCACACATGATAGGATTAGATACACAGCTCAGCAGACAGTATCACACATGATAGGATTAGATACAGTGGCTCAGCAGACAGTATCACACATGATAGGATTAGATACAGTAGCTCAGCAGACAGTATCATACATGATGGGATTAGATATAAGGCCCAGCAGTGTTACACATGATTGGATTAGATACACAGCTCAGCAGACAGTATCACACATGATAGGATCAGTGGCGGATTATCATATGGGCGATTCGGGCGGCCGCCCGGGGCCCGAGGCTCCCAGGGGGCCCATGGCAGCCCGAACCGCACATCGTCCTGTAAACCTATTCAGCGCGCTAGCGCTGCTAACTGCCGAAGATGGGGAGGAGCAGGGAATTGGCCAGGATCCAGGGGTAGGACACGCCTCCCTGACAGTGCGGGCGCCGCCATTGAGTAACAGAACAGCGACGGACGGCTGTTCTGTTACTCCAAAGCTGCAAGAGAAGAGCCGGGCGGGCGGTCACCGGCGCTGAGGTTAGTCGGCTTATCCTCCTGCCCAACTGGTTCCCGACCGCTGGCTGTATTTTTACGGCCAGCGGTCAGGAACGGGTCCTTAAAACCCGAGCCATAGACTTTCTACGGCTCGGGTTTTAACTTGCTGCCCGCGCGATCGGGCAGCTGAATGCCGGGTCTCCGGCAGTCAGTGACTGCCGGGGACCCTGAGGAGAAGATAGAAGCAGCTTTCGCTGCTTTTGTCTTCTCTGATGTCTTTTTACACAGCGCTCAATGAACGCTGTGTAAAGGAATAGAGACAGTAGCGGCGGCGCTGTCTCTATTCCTCCTGGTGATCATATGACTGGTCACATGATCGCCGGGTGCCGTTAGTGGCAGACTGCTGCTGGGTCTTACAAGACCCAGCACAGTCCTATTAGTGACAATCGTCACTATGAGAGGGCTGATTTCCCCTGTAACTGGGGCTGCTGTGCAGCTCCAGTTACTGTGGAAAAACATGGTGTAAAAGAAAGAAAAAATATATATAAAGTTCCCCAAAGGTCTTCTTTGACCTTTGGGGGACAGACCATAGTAATAAAAAAATAATAAAGTAAAGTGCAAAAAAAAATTAAATAATAAATACACATAAACTACCCACCCCAAAAAAAAACGTTCCCCCCCGCCAATCATTGTTGTAACGCTAGCGCTGACCCAATTACCCTAATATAGACATGTAATATATAAAAATTTACGGTAGACAATGACGATCACAAATAAAAGGTCTATTTTAGGGTAAAACTATGTTATTACCCCAAAAAATAGCTGAAACGTAAAAAAAGCTTATTTTACTATTTTTTACTATTATTTTCAAACTATATGAATAAAAATTCTAAAATAGCAAAAAAGGTGTGTATAAAAACGATAATAAATGAAACCTGCATTGTCTACGGAAAAAACGTCGCAAAAATCACGTCGGTTTTATTTATTTTTAATAAAAATATGTGTCTGGTGCAACTTTGTAATTAAGTTTTATTAAAAAAAATTTTTGCTTTTTGAGATACAGCTGCTTTGTATCCTGTATCCGTCAGGTCAGCAGGACTGACGGGATCAGTGAAACGGGCCCTGCGCTAAATTATAATCTTAGATGTGATAGATTTGAGGTGGATCCTGAGTGTCACTGATCCTGTCAGTCCTGCTGACCTGACGGATACAGGATACAAAGCAGCCGTATCTAAAAAAGTAAAAATATTTTTTAATAAAATCAATCAATCACACTGATACACACACATACTATATATACTGCATACATTTTGTATCATTTAGTTGGAATGTGCTGTTCAACTTTTTGTTGTGTTTATGTGATCCATATATGTGGGGTTAGTGACTGCCTCCACTTGTTGTTCTTGCACTCCTCCCATTCTGCCCTGGGTGATTTTAATCAGTTCAATGCTGGATCCTACCATCCCCAGGTATATATGTAGGCTTAGTCCCAGTTCTGGGTGTATGTGCAGCGTAGGTACCCACCTTACAGAGGTCGCCTTGTCGTGGCAGGTGGGCTAACACTTTTTGATCAAAATGTGCACTAAGAACCTCCCTATTTGTAAGTAGATTTAGCTTTAGTGCATATTTATTTATATTTAGTGGTTTAGGTGGCATTAGTGTTGCAGGGTGCTGTCGCCATTTTTTGTCTGCTATATATATATATATATATATATATATATAATTATAATATAAAGTTTTTAAATGTGTACATAACCTTGTGGCACTATATACAAGGGGGAGCGCTGTGTGGCACTATATACAAGAGTGAGCGCTGTGAGGTACTATATACAAGGGGGAGCACTGTGTGGTACTATATACAAGGGGGAGCGCTGTGTGGCACTATATACAAGGGGGAGCGCTGTGTGGCACTATATACAAGGGGGGGCTGTGTAGTGCTATCCACAGTGGTATGTGTGTGGCACTCTTTATAGGGGGGGCTTTTTGGTGCTATTTACAAGAGGGGGAGGGCTGTGTGGCGCTCTCTACAGGGGGGCAGTATGGCACTATCTATAGGGGGCTGTGTGTAACGCTCTCTACGAGGGGGATGTGTGATATATAGAGGGGGCTGTGTATGGCGATATCTATGGGGGTGTGTAATATCTACAGGGGCTGTGTGTGGCACTATGTACAGGGGGCTGTGTGTATGTAGCGTTTTACAGTGTGTGGTATTATATTCAGGCGCGCAGTGTTTGGTGCTATTATATTTAGGGGTACAGTATGTGGCACCATAATAACTTTATTTTCGTTTATAGGTGTGGAAATGTTGGAAAAGTGAGGAGACGTCTGAGTGCCAAATTCTGCAGAAATTAGTCATGGCCGGGAGAAGTCGTCATGAGCGCTGGACCGGATGGAGAAGAAAAGAGGAAAAAAACTACTAGAATCTGAGACGTCGTCACCTGTGAGTCACTAGATTTATAGAGAATCTGTCACCTCTCCTGACATGTTTATTATAGGAAATCCTTGTATTTCACAATAAGTCTTTCTGCAGTCCAGGACTGATAGACAATTCCCCTTGTCAGGAGGTTGTGTCCCTGCACAGTGTGATACTCTCAGTATGTAGGGACACCGCGCTGTGACAAGGGAAATCGTAACACTGTTAATGCTTGCCCAAAAAGGTAGTGTTAAAAATAGTTACGGCGCGGCAGGGCGGCGGTGAGGAAGGGGGGCCCAAGTTTGGATAACAGCCCAGGGCCCATGGTCTATTTAATCCGCCACTGGATAGGATTAGATACAGGGCTCAGCAGACAGTATCACACATGATAGGATTAGATACAGTGGCTCAGCAGACAGTATCACACATGATAGGATTAGATACAGTGGCCCAGCAGACAGTATCACACATGATAGGATTAGATACAGTGGTCAGCAGACAGTATCACACATGATGGGATTAGATATAAGGCCCAGAGTGTTACACATGATTGGATTAGATACACAGCTCAGCAGACATTATTACACATGATAGGATTAGATACAGCGGCCCAGCAGACAGTATCACACATGATAGGATTAGGGACAGGTAAGAATAATAATTGTTTTGCTTTTTTTACGTTTTACTAATTATTTTTGTGTGTTTGTTTTTTTTACAGATTTGGTTGTCGGACTACGTCGGGTTTGAGGACTACTACGATAACTGCTTTTTTTTTATTCTCAATAAAATGGATAACGAGGGTTGGATTTTTATTTAAATAAAAATTTTTTCCTTAGTAATAGCCGCTGGCTGATTGACAGCATCCATTACGAAGGCGGGGCTTAATGTTAGACGTGAAGAGGCTAACACTAACCCCCATTATTACCCCGGTACCCAACACCACCAGGGGTACCGGGAAGAGCCGGGTACGATCCAGTACCCGACCATCTGTAGTGACGGGCAGGCACCGGGGTGGCCGCAGGCTGGTATTATTAGGCTGGAAAAGCCTAAAAACAGTGGCCCTTCCCACCCTGGTAATGCTGCCTGCTGCTGCTGTGTTGTATCTGACTTGTTATGAAAAATGGGGGGACCCCACATTGTTCTTTCCAATTATTATTATTATTTTTTTTTAATAATGATGTGGGGTCCCCCCCATTTTTCATAACCAGCCAGATACAAAACAGCAGCAGCAGCCTAGCGTTACCAGGGTGGGGAGGGCCACTGTTTTTAGGCTTTTCCAGCCTAATATTTCCAGCCTGCAGCCGCCCCAGTACCGACCATCACTACAGAGGGTCGGGTAATGGATCGTACCCGACTCTTCCTGGTACCCCTCCATCAGACAGTGGTATTAATCTTACCCTCCTCTTCGGCCGAAGCAGAGCTCCTGACTCCCTTCAGGGTCAGGATGTTGTGCGCAGCATATAGCGTTGTGACATCATGCACTGCGCACAGCGCTGGGACGTCAGGACCGCCGCTGCACTCCGCAAGGAGGAATGTAAGTACTGTCAGTTACTATAGTAACGGGGGCCCGTATAGTTTATTACATAAGCCCCAGTGACTATAGTAGCTTTTCGTTGATGTGGTGCGGGGGGCCGCGGGCTCCCCTGGCTTCGGGGCCCGGTTGCAATTGCGACCGCTGCGACCCCTATAGTTACGCCACTGTTTACGATGTTGATCTGATGATATATCTTACGGTAGTTATATTAAAAGACTCCTTTTACTACAGATTAGAGGAAGATACGACTATATATATATATATAATCCAAAAAAATGAAGTCCAAAAAAATGAATGAAGAGGCAGCACTCCAAGGAAATTGGTGAAAAAAAGTGGTGTGTTTATTCACCCCAGGCAGGCAACGTTTCGATCCGTCTCTATGGGATCTTTGTCAAGCAATGACCAACAATCTTAACAGGGTATATATAACACAGTGTGGTAATACAATCAGTGATTCAACCTGAGTTAACAAGTGGGAACAGGTGATCCATTAGTGGTTACTGTGGTTACTACATAACAACCTAAGTGAGTGTGAGCCCTCTGTTATAACAGTGTGTATAGCGGTACAGTGTATACAGGGTTAAGTAAACATTGGTGAAGTGGCAGATATACAATAAAACGTACAGTACAGGAAAGACGATACTCACCGTTGGACAACAATCAATGAACAGAAACTCACTACATCAGCGTCCCCGGCTCACGTATGCGCATGCGCGCATGTGATGCATAAGGGGAGGAAACGGACGATGACAGTACGAACGTACTGCGGATGCGCACCGCTTATATGATGTTTTCAGTGCGGCAGGGTAAAAGAGGAAAGAATAGAAGAAAAAGTACCAAGAACGGCAGATAACAGGACCAGGTAAGTAATCGTAACTAGTGCGTAACCAATTTTCAAGACAATGTTACTAACCGCTGCGGTATTACTGCATACTTAGGCAGATTTGCCATTCAGGAGTCTGGGAAAGCTGGATACTTAGGCAGATATGCCATTCAGGGGTCTGGGAAAGCTGAGTAACATTCCAGTTTAAAACTATAACACTTATGTCCTATGAAAATAGCAAAAGGGGGGAACCCTAGGAAGGCCTAATACTTATTAAAAACCAGGACCCAATTGCACAGAACACAACCCGTCGCAGGGTCCCCACGTGATGGGGTCCACTCCTAGGGGTACAAAGGAAAAAGGGACAACTCATTCGTGTACACACAAGTGAGTATCCCAACTTCCAGTGTCTGTATAGGGTGGTAGTGTAGATATTGTGGAGGCACTTCCAATTCAAGAATGCAAAAACACAGAGACATCAAGTGTTATTTGCTGTCAGGAAACGTTGTCCTGTTTTTTTGACCTTGGGCTCAAAGGATGCCCTAACCAGTCTGTCTTTGAAATTCTTTGAACGTCTGTAAGAGAATAGTGGTGGAATCTCAAATTCAGGTACATCTCTAAGGCTGCTGTGAAGAATAGGCCAATGTCTCCTTATGATGTTAGCAATCTTGTTGCTTTGTTCAGTGTAAGTGGATATAAATGGGACTCTAGTCAATCATTTAGTCACTGCAGTAGTTGTGTTGTCAGGGAGGAGTGTGTCTCTAGAGATGGTAGTGGTTCTATCCATGTCGGTTTCTATAATGGATTTCGGGTAACCCCTCTGCCTAAACTTATTGCCCATCTCCCTGAGTCTGAGCGTGGCAGTTGAATCATCAGTGACTATCCTTTTCACTCTGAGTAATTGGCTGTAGGGGAGTGAGCGCACCATGCCTCGTGGGTGACTACTATCGAACTTCAAAAGGTTGTTCACATCTGTGGGTTTAACAAATAAGTCAGTAGCTAAATGATTGTCAGATATGGAAACCAAGGTGTCAAGGAAGGAAATTGAAGAGGATGAGTGTACTAGTGTAAATTTTACACTTGGGTCTATGATGTGAAAGGTAGATAACTCGTCAATGGAGCCTGTCCAAATCAGGAAAATATCATCAATATAGCGCCACCATTGCAATACTTGAGAGAAGTGTGGAGAGGGGTAAATAAATGATTTTTCTAGCATAGCCATGTAAATGTTAGCGTATGTAGGTGCGATATTAGAGCCCATGGCTGTTCCCTGTTGCTGTATATAGAATACATCTTGAAATGTGAAGTAATTGTATTGCAAAATGATGGCCAGGAGAGAGAGAAAAAAACCTCTACATTTTTCTGAGAAGCTACTATTCTGCAGACATTGGTCAATAGCATTGAGGCCCCTCTGGTGTTCAATAGATGTATATAGACTGACTACGTCGAATGAAGCTAAAATGGCTCCTGGCGGGACAGTCACCTGTTTAATTTTGAGTAAGAAGTCACTAGTGTCTCTGATATAGGAAGAGGTGTCCGTTGCAAAGGTCCTGAGATTCCTATCCAGAAAGATGGCCACATTAGAGAAAATAGACCCTATACCCGACACTATTGGACGTCCTGGTGGATGTACAAGTGTTTTGTGTATTTTGGGTAAAGTATAAAGAGTGGGAGTCACTGGATGGTCTATAGTTAGAAATTTTTTAGTTGGTTCATCAATTATGCCTTCAGAAATAGCATTATCAATAACTGTCTCAAGTTTCTTGGTGATCTCGAATTTAGGATCTTGATCAACCTTCTGGTAGATCGTATTATCCTGTAACTGCCTCCTGATTTCCATCACATAATCGTTAGTGTCCTGGACAACTATGGCTCCCCCTTTGTCAGCTGGTTTAATAATAATATCCTTGTTTTGGGTCAGTTCGGATAATGCTGCTAGCTCGCTACTAGTCATATTCGGATGTTGTAAACGGAGCCTCTTGCTCTCATCTCTCAAACTCCCTATATCTAGCTTAACTGCTGTGATAAATGTATCTATCGCTGGTGGGCAGGGAAAGGGGACAAAATCACTTTTCAAGAACAGGTCACATTTTTTCAGTTATTTCAGTAGGTTTACTCACAATATTACAATCATCTCTATATTGTCCCTCTGCAAAAAAGGTTTTAAGTTTAATAGACCGAAAGAATTTATGTAGATCAACCTCAAGGTCAAACCAATTGGCCTTGGTACTTGGGCAAAATGAGAGGCCTTTATTCAAAAGGCTCTCCTGTTCAACTGTCAATGCTTGTGATGCAATATTTACCACTAGACTGGAGGTGGGTTGACATCCTTGGTCCTCAGTGTCGCCTGTCGTGGGGTTGGTGCCCGTTGTGACTTTGGTGGTTTGGAATTCACCGGCATTATGGTGTCTTCTGGTGCGTGGTTTAAACGTGTACCTAGAAAAAGAATTAATAAAGGAAAGTTTTGAGCGGTGGTATACAGAACCAGCAGAAAGGGCACCAAGTTGGTTAGTACTTGGCTTTGTCTTTCGTTTGGTCCCGTCGTCGCGTTGATCCACCCTCCTAGTATCAGCTTGCCAATTGTAGACATAACCTTTTTCATAGTCTTCAGCATCCCTTTGCCACTTGTGTCTTTTGGTGGTTTCTAGCTCGATTCTGTGTTTACTTAGATGTGGTATCAGGGAGTCGATGTACAAATCAAAATCATGTGTGGACAGTGCAATCTTTAGTTTAGACTCTGTTTCTAGGATCATAGGGATAATCATATTCAGTTCTTTTGTAAGAAACTCGATGTTCAGCAGGATAACATCCAGGGCGTACTTATTAGCAATTTGTGCAAAACGGACCTTGAAATCGGTATCATTTGAAAAAAGGTTAGGTCTCAGCTGGGACCTCATACCTCTGGGGATTCTACGGAGTTTGTGGTATTCCCCAAGGGTAGCCAAGTGCAGTTCAAGATGAGCCCGTCTTTTAGAGTCTTGCTCAAACCTTTTCTTGAGATCAATGGTGGACGGTGTAAGTAGGAAGGTGACATCTCCCTGTAGCCCACACAATATGCGCTCCTCCTCCGCTCTGCTATAGGAAAAGACATCCGTGGGTGAAGCATCTTGATGAATGTCTTGTGGACGAGACATGTTTAACAGGAAAGCAGCGTGCAAGCTTAAAGGACAAAACTGTAATGAGAAAAAGAGTAAAGCAGCGCAGTAACAGCAGTGGGTGCCGGCCTCCTACTGAGGCTAGGAACCCTTGTTAATGAAATCCAAAAAAATGAAGAGGCAGCACTCCAAGGAAATTGGTGAAAAAAAGTGGTGTGTTTATTCACCCCAGGCAGGCAACGTTTTCAGTCTGGCAACTGTATTCATTTTTTTGTCACCAGATATGCCGTACCAGGACCAAATAGTTTGCATTAACATTATTATTCTGTTTACGGTAACTCAATAATTAAAGCATACTTATTACACTTGATGTCTCTGTGTTTTTGCATTCTTGAATTGGAAGTGCCTCCACAATATCTACACTACCACCCTATACAGACACTGGAAGTTGGGATACTCACTTGTGTGTACACGAATGAGTTGTCCCTTTTTCCTTTGTACCCCTAGGAGTGGACCCCATCACGTGGGGACCCTGCGACGGGTTGTGTTCTGTGCAATTGGGTCCTGGTTTTTAATAAGTATTAGGCCTTCCTAGGGTTCCCCCCTTTTGCTATTTTCATAGGACATAAGTGTTAGGGTATGTGCACACACACTAATTACGTCCGTAATTGACGGACGTATTTCGGCCGCAAGTCCCAGACCGAACACAGTGCAGGGAGCCGGGCTCCTAGCATCATAGTTATGTACGATGCTAGGAGTCCCTGCCTCTCCGTGGAACTACTGTCCCGTACTGAAAACATGATTACAGTACGGGACAGTTGTCCTGCAGCGAGGCAGGGACTCCTAGCGTTGTACATAAGTATGATGCTAGGAGCCCGGCTCCCTGCACTGTGTTCGGTCCGGGACTTGCGGCCGAAATACGTCCGTCAATTACAGACGTAATTAGTGTGTGTGCACATACCCTTATAGTTTTAAACGGGAATGTCACCCAGCTTTCCCAGTCCCCTGAATGGCATATCTGCCTAAGTATCCAGCTTTCCCAGACTCCTGAATGGCAAATCTGCCTAAGTATGCAGTAATACCGCAGCGGTTAGTAACATTGTCTTGAAAATTGGTTACGCACTAGTTACGATTACTTACCTGGTCCTGTTATCTGCCGTTCTTGGTACTTTTTCTTCTATTCTTTCCTCTTTTACCCTGCCGCACTGAAAACATCATATAAGCGGTGCGCATGCGCAGTACGTTCGTACTGTCATCGCCCGTTTCCTCCCCTTATGCATCACATGCGCGCATGCGCATACGTGAGCCGGGGACGCTGATGTAGTGAGTTTCTGTTCATTGATTGTTGTCCAATGGTGAGTATCGTCTTTCCTGTACTGTACATTTTATTGTAAATCTGCCACTTCACCAATGTTTACTTAACCCTGTATACACTGTACCGCTATACACACTGTTATAACAGAGGGCTCACACTCACTTAGGTTGTTATGTAGTAACCACAGTAACCACTAATGGATCACCTGTTCCCACTTGTTAACTCAGGTTGAATCACTGATTGTATTACCACACTGTGTTATATATACCCTGTTAAGATTGTTGGTCATTGCTTGACAAAGATCCCATAGAGACGGATCGAAACGTTGCCTGCCTGGGGTGAATAAACACACCACATTTTTTCACCAATTTCCTTGGAGTGCTGCCTCTTCATTTTTTTGGATTTCATTAACAAGGGTTCCTAGCCTCAGTAGGAGGCCGGCACCCACTGCTGTTACTGCGCTGCTTTACTCTTTTTCTCATTATATATATATGTATAAAGTACACTACAGTAATTTATTTATTTATTTCAGTTACTTATATAGCGCCAACATATTACGCAGCGCTGCACAGAGGTCCACTTTTTTACTGAGAGTTCTATAAATAATACCTCCACAATACACTGCAGGTTCCGGATCTCACGGTTCCTCCCTTCTGCAGACTCATCAGCCTCAGTATACGTGTGGCAATTCCATGAATAGTGCTATTGTAGTTTGTAACTTACAACCATTCCACTGTTTTTTCTACTGTATATTCTATTGTGTTATTTGGGCACTGTATGGCGGTATTAATTGGGTTCCGTATGAATGTGGCCAGGGGAGCCGAAGCGAAGAGGAGTAAGAAAGGGTTAATATGGCCTAAATAGGTAATTATAACTTATTTATAACTGGGCTACTCCACCGAATTGGCATAGGGCCACATCTAAGGGCGTTGTCTGAGCAGCCTCCCCGGTCTTCACCCTTTATCCCCTCTACAGGGATCTGTTCTGTGGGGAGACAGCCAGGTCCCTACCTCTTGAGCTCGTCCCGGCGGGGTAGCTGCTGGCCAAATAGAGGCTAGGTAGAAACAGGCAGATGGTACATTGGTGATAGTAGACAGAAGCCAGATCACTAGAAGCATGCTGGTGGCGAATTGCTGGGAGCCCCCAGAGGGCACGGGAGACCAACAGGTAATAGACTAAGGATCCAGAATGCGGAACCTTCGCAGGATAACATTAGGTTTGCCCAACTTTGCTCAGGCACTGGGGAAAGGGGCAGGGTCACTTATAAGGGCCAGGGTGTGCAAGGATAGGTTGGGGACATTTTAACTGGTGCGCGCGCTGGCAATTTAAGAACTAGTGCGTGCACACCCTACGGTTACAGTCCGGCGGAGGAGGAGGCAGAGAGTGCCGGTGCCCCTGTGAAGGAAGACGCCGGCAGGGATGCACAGTCCTGCGGTCGCAGCTGCCAGTAAGAGGGGAATGCAGGCGGTCAGCAGGCATAACATGCATTATGGTACTATTGGTGCATTATATGGAACAGTTACTGTTGGGTGGACACTGCATGGCACTGTTATGTGAGAACTGTATGGCACTATCGTCATGGCACTGTATGATGGTATTGTTTGAGCACTGAATGAGATTGTTATGAAGCATTGCATGCTGGTATGATTGGTGCACTATGTGGCACACTCACTATATGGCACAGTCACTATATGGCACAGTTACTATATGGCACAGTCACTATATGGCACAGTTACTATATGGCACAGTCACTATATGGCACAGTCACTATATGGCACAGTCACTATATGGCATAGTCACTATATGGCACAGTTACTATATGGCACAGTCACTATATGGCACAGTCACTATATGGCACAGTTACTATATGGTACAGTCACTATATGGCACAGTCACTATATGGCACAGTCACTATATGGCACAGTCACTATATGGCACAGTCACTATATGGCACAGTCACTATATGGCACAGTTACTATATGGCACAGTCACTATATGGCACAGTCACTATATGGCACAGTCACTATATGGCACAGTCACTATATGGCACAGTTACTATATGGCACAGTCACTATATGGCACAGTCACTATATGGCACAGTCACTATATGGCACAGTCACTATATGGCACAGTTGCTGTTGGTTGGACACTACATAGCACTGTTATTTGAGAACTGTATGGCAACATTATTATGGTACTGTATGGCGGTATTGTTTGAGCACTATGTGACACTTGTACAGCTGGTACATACCGATATGAATGGCGCAGTTACACTTGGTTGGACACCATATGGCGCAGTTATTTGAGAGCTGTGTGGCAATATTGTTATGACACTGAGCTGTGAATAGTGGTATGATTTGCGCACTGTACGGCTCTGTTATTTTGGCAGTGTATGGTAATATTATTCCGGTACTGTATGACACTATTAGGGTCAGTTCAAACCGAGTTTTTTTACGCTGGACATCACGTCAAAATCAGCGCCAGAAAACGTCCGAAATCACCCTCCCCTCCATTGATTTCAATGGAAGGCAGAGACGTTTTTTTCCCAGACGGCTTTTCTCACAGAAAAAAAAAGGGCATGTTCTTTCTTGCCGCGGTCTCCGCCTCTGACCTCGCATTGTAATCAATGGGAGGCAGAAAAAAACCTGCGGCTATAATTTCCGAGCGTTTTTTTTTTTGCCTGCAATCCCTGCATTAGATTCAATGGTCGCGGGGCAAAAACGCAGCCAAAATCTGCCTCAAAATTCATGAAGAAGTTCTAAGGAAGATTTTTTCAGCCTGCAAAAAAAACTCTGTGTGAACAGGGCCTTAGTGGGAGCATTTTACCTATTCTTCTTTCTCTCCTTCTAAAAAAAAGACAGGGCCTGCCGCTCAATGTTTTGCCCATTGGCTTTCACAGATCCACCATACGTGGGCAGAGGTCTCACAGACACGGACAATATATATATATATCCTGCTCTTCTATACATCACAAAATCTTCATGCCAATTTCCAACCTCAGAGCAGGTGAGGCATGAATGTCCAGCGCCGCGGATGCCGGGTTTGACTCTACAAACAGACAATTTGCATCACAAAAGTATCCAGGATCACAAACCATCTACATGATGGGAGCTCGAAGTCCAACACACCTGAATTAAAGGGCCAGAACAGTATTAAATCTTCCGAGGGTTTCCCTGTTCCAGCTAAATATCTTATATTTTCCGATTATTGAATAGATTCACACAACGTGGGTGTCACTATGACAGCGGCGATCATATAGAAAATGATAAGCCAATTACCATGTACACAGGATAAAGTTGTTGGTGAGTTAATACTCATGAAGCAGGAAGCTCAGGATGAGCAGAGTCAAGAAAAATAAGACAACTAACTAGAACTGTTAGGGCTTATTTAGACGAACGTGTAATACGTCCGTGATTTTCACGCGCCTTGCACGTCCGTGCGAGGCGCGTGAAAATCACGGACTTATTACACGTGTTAGTCTATGGGGTCGTGCAGACTGTCCGCTGCGTAAAACTCACGACATGTCCTATATTTGTGCGCTGTTCGCGCATCACGCACCCATTGAAGTCAATGGGTGCGTGAAAATCATGTGCAGCACACGGAAGCACATGCGTGTGACGCTCGTGAGTCGCGCAACAACAGTAAAAAGTATGAATGAAAACAGAAAAGCACCACGTGCTTTTCTGTTTACAAACATACAGCGGAGTGTCATAATGATGGCGGCTGCGCGAAAATCACACAGGGACGCATCATACGGAGCTGACACATGGAGCTGTTAAGTACCGTTTGCGCGCTCAAAACACCACGTTTTTTTGCGCGCGCAAAACGCAAACGCTCGTGTAAATCCGGCCTAATTCAGTCAATTCTCAGACAGATAATGTAACTAACTACACGTACCCCGCGCTCTCTGTGGGGGCCAGTCCTATTATACTAATCCCCCCCCCCCTCCCCTTCTCCTTTCCTTACACATTTTCCATGTTCTGAGTCCAGCGTGTGGATTTATCTAAAAAAAAACTCTTCTCCTTGCAGAATATTTGCTTGGCTGCCGAATTTATAAAAACATCCACCCTGTGTATAATTTTTAGTGCTTTTTGGTGTTTGTACAGCGGACTGTGCGGAATTCACATTCTAAATCATGCCGAGCTCTATACCCAGGTATCTTCTGATTTTATATCTGAAGCAAATCTTAAAGTGTATCTATCTATCTATCTATCTATCTATCTATCTATCTATCTATCTCACGTGTATCTATCTATCTATCTATCTATCTCATATCTATATCATATCTATCTATCTATCTATCTCATATCTATATCATATCTATATCTATCTATCTATCTATCTATCTATCTATCTATCTATCTATCTATCTCATATCTATATCTATCTCCTATCTATCTATCTATCTATCTATCTCACCTGTATCTATCTATCTATCTATCTATCTATCTATCTCATATCTATCTATCTATCTATCTCATATCTATATCTATCTCATATCTATCTATCTATCTATCTCATATCTATATCTATCTCATATCTATCTATCTATCTATCTATCTATCTCATATCTATCTATCTATCTATCTATCTATCTATCTATCTATCTATCTATCCCATATCTATCTATCTCATATCTATCTATCTATCTATCTATCTCATATCTATCTATCTCATATCTATCTATCTATCTATCTATCTATCTATCTATCTATCTATCTATCTATCTATCTATCTATCTATCTGTCTATCTATCTATCTATCTATCTATCCATCCATCCATCTATCCATCTATCTCTCTCTCATATCTATTTATCTATTGGTCTGATATCTAATAGCTATATTTATTCTTTTCATATCTATCTCATCTGTCTATATAGAATGTACCTCCATGTTTCACCCTCATACATGATGGGAGTAGTAGTAAAACATTGACTATTGTGTCATTCATGGTCTAGTTTAGCTGAATTACATAGAATCCAGACATGACTTCTCTTCAGCGGTGGGTGATGTGGAAATTCCACTCCAGGGTGACTCTGCCTTTTAGGTAGACGGAAAGATTATGCTATTTGTTTGCCAGGTTCTGCCTTCCCCTCATTTAGGAAACATTCATTACCGGAAATTGCATGTTATTTTTTCCCCCGTTTTCCATTTTCTGCCTCCAGAGGGAATATTAAGCAATGTTTAAATAAAGTTTGTTTTGTAAGACTAAAAAAAGTGGAGCGGTGTACACAATCGTACAAGGCATATACTTGTCATGAATGACACCTGGTGGCGAGAGAGGTGCCGCGGCCGAGGGAAAGACCGCTTTGAACAAGTAAAAATAAATGTAAAAACAACACTTTTCCCTTATTATAAAAAAAACATGTAAAATGGTTTGTTTTGTAATAGTCACAAGGTTAGTGGCAATTCTTTTTATAGGAAAACATTCATGTCACACAGCGGTATATCCACAATTTTACCGTGACTCGTGGGCAAGACCATCTCACTACATCCTAGAACTACAGGTCATAAACTGTTTTATTCTAAGAGTCAATATCTATCTATTTACAGCAAATATGCATTACTGCTAAATCTACTTATAAAAGGGAGGTTCTTAGCGCACATTTTGATCAAATTGTGTGAGCCCACCTGCCACGACTAGGCAACCTCTGAAGTGGGAACCTACGCTGCACATACACCCAGAACTGGGACTAAACCTATCTATCCCATATCTATCTATCTATCTATCTATCCCATATCTATCTATCTATCTATCTAATATCTATCTATCTATCTATCTATCTATCCCATATCCAGGGGCGTAGCTAAAGGCTCATGGGCCCGGGTGCAAGAATTCAGCTTTGGCCCCCCTACACCTCCCCAGCACCACCATCATCATCAGACCCCTGCGCGCTCCTATGCCCAGATGCCTTGCCCAACAGCCCCCATAGTATAATGCCCCCACACAGTTAATGCTCCCATAGCTGCCCCCACACAGTATAATGCCCCATAACGTATACTGCCCCCCCATAATAGCCCCATACCGTATAATGCTCCCCATATCAGCCCCCCATACAGTATAATGCCCCCCCCACAATATCAGCCCCCCCATACAGTATAATGCCCCCATATGTGCATAATTACTTACCTATCCCCGTTCCCACGTCGAGTGGAGGATCCTTCGCCTCCTCCGGTGTGTACTATGAGTGACTTGGCGCAGGAAGGCGCGATGATGTCGCTACATCCCGCCTGCCTGCGTCGAGCCGCTCACGGCACAGGGAATGCTGGATCAAGGAGATGTCAGCTCCTTGCTCCAGCATTGATTGGAACCGGGACCTCGGTGAGTGACTCACGAACCCCCAGGGGGACGCGACCCACAGTGTAGGGATGTCACGATACCAAAATTTGGACTTCGATACCGATACTTCGTTTACTTTGCCAACAGTAATAAAAATTTAAAAAAAAGTTCTTCCATTTTATGATGTGAGGCACGAGGTGTGATGATGAATTTTGAATGCGCCTCACATTAATAGTAATTAACCCCATCATGTTTCTCAGCCATAATGGGCTAATATGTAAGGTACATGATGGGGGTTAATTATTATTAATGTGAGGCACATGGAGGTTAAATTCATCACACCTCATGCCTCACAATTAGGCCCCATGCACACGACCGTAAATAACCTCCATTCACTTTCATTGAGCGCGGACACATTTCCGTAGCGCTACGGATGGGTGTCCGTGCCGTAGAAATGTTCAGAAAATTATGGAACATGTCCGTCCTTTTGCATTTTGCGGGCCGTTCTCCCATACTTTGTATGGGAGCACAGCCCGAAAATGCGGGTGGCAGTCGGCGGCCGGCCGTGCCCGCAATCGCGGGCCGTGATTGCGGGCACGGTCGTGTGAATGGGGCCTAAGTGATAGAAAGCAATTTTTATTTTTTTACAGAGTACACATCATAAATGATGCAAAAAAATTGTTGTGCAGGTTATTATGGCCGCGCCAATACCGATTATGTGTATGTTTTATGTATTGAGACTTATTTTAATGTTTATTATAAAAAAGGTGAATGTGTAATTTTTTTATTTAACATTACTTTGTTTTTATTTTATTTTTAAACTTCAATGTACTGGCCTATAGCTATATGCCAGTACATTAGCCTGTGTACGGATAGTACACAGGCAGTTGTTAAGACATACCTCAGTATGCCCTAACAGGAAATATGGTAGGACAGCCCTGGGGTCCTTCAACAGACCCTGGGCTGTCTGCCCATATATGGTATGTCCCTTAATCGCGTCACAGGAATTCCCCGTGACGCGATCCAGGGGCATCCCCCCTTCTCATTTTCCCCTGAATGCTGCAGTCAGCTTTGATCACAGCATTCAGGAGAATAGCGGCGGAGATGAGAGGTTTCTCTGATCTCCGCCGTTATAGAGCGGGGCTGCAGCTGTGTAATACAGCCATTGCCCCGCTCCTGATATAAGTGCGCGCGCGGTCAGCATGAGGAGATGCGGCCGGCGCTGCACTAATGAGCGGCGGTTCAGGCCCTGGGGACAGAACATGGGGTTG
The DNA here is from genome assembly GCF_050947455.1 of Rhinoderma darwinii. Taxonomy (NCBI): domain Eukaryota; kingdom Metazoa; phylum Chordata; class Amphibia; order Anura; family Rhinodermatidae; genus Rhinoderma; species Rhinoderma darwinii. The sequence continues at coordinate 15,485,135 of NC_134689.1, read as the reverse complement.
TTTTGTAGCGCGCCCACCATGTTCTGTCTTCAGTGCCGACGCTCATTAGTGCAGCGCCGGCCGCATCACATCATCCTGACGGCGCGCACATGTCAGGACTCAGGAGCGGGGCAGTGACTGTATTACACAGCCGCAGCCCCGCTCTCATACACTCGTGTACTATACTGTATTGTGCAGTTTGCGGTGGAGGAGGGGGGGGGCTGTGATTTAACGCTCCCCCCCTCTCCACCGCATACAACACAATACATTACAAGGCATCACACACATTACATTACAATACATAACGTTACAACACAATACATTACATTACACTGCAGCTTACCTGGAGTCCTCCGCACCGACTCTTCTGCTCTGTCTGGAAGCCGTGTCACGTGACAACACGGTAACATGGTACACTAAGTGTACCATGTGACCGTAACCCGGAAGTGCCGGCTTCACGGCACAGATTTAGTTAGAAAACATGCTGTATGGCAACGGGGGCCCGTGGGCCCCCCAGGCTTATGGGCCCGGTCGCAACTGCGACCGCTGCGACCCCTATAGCTACGCCACTGCCCATATCTATCTATCTATCTATCTATCTATCTCTCTCTCTTTCTCATCCATCCATATCTATCTTATATAACTATCTGCACACTCAGCACCTTAAAGAGAATGTATGACACACATAGTTTTTTTGCTAATTAAAACCAAATAGTGAAACTTTTTTTCTAATCTGTTGTTATTTTCTGATTGTAGATTTTTTTTTCTATTTTCTGTACATGATTATGGGGCAGCAATCTTGCCTGAGCTGCTTTTTTAACAGCATTAAGAGATATGCTTTACGACAGCCACATGGGCCATAAAAAACATGTGTGGAGATGTATTGACTTTTAATTGAGAGTGTTGTGGGCATGCTCTGTAAGGCCCCATGCCCACTTCAGTTTTTTCCTTCAGGGTGCTAGCCGTTTTTCTGACTGCTAGCACACTGACCCATTCATTTCAATGGGGCCATGCACACTTCAGGGTTTTTTTACGGTCCAGTTGCTCCGTTCCGATCCAAAGTAGAGCATGTCCTACTTTGGTCCGAGATTCCGTGACAGTGAGGCCCATGCAAGTCAATGGGGCCGTCAAAAAAACTGAAGGCACACGGAAGGCAAGTGTGTGACGGAGCCACTGCCTAGCAACCGCCGGGCGGGCAGTAAAACATAACAGAAATATTACACTAATCGGCAGCCACTTGTCTCTATCAATCACTGATAGAGAAAAGAGTCTACTGATTAAAAATAAAATAAAAATCAGTTCATACGTACCCGGTCGTTGTCTTGGTGACGAGTCCCTCTTCTTCCTCCAGTCCAGCCTTCCTTTCTGACGTGGCAGCCTGTGATTGGCTGCAGAGGCGGTCATGTGGGATGAAGCGTCATCCCTGGAGGCCGGCCTTCTGACGTCATCCTGACGTGCGTGACCGCCACTACAGCCTGTGATTGGCTGCAGCGGCGACATGGCTGAAACGTCATCGCTGGAGGCCGGACAGGAGGAAAGTAAGTATGACATTTTTTTTTTATTACATTAAAATTGTATTTTCCGAGTACCGAGCATGGTACTGTCCAGGGTGCTGAAAGAGTTACCGCCGATCAGTGCAGCCCATTAACTCTTTCAGCACCCTGGACAGTACCATGCTCGGAAACGGAAACACGGAGTGCACACGGGAGTGCACACGGACGCTAAAACGGCCACACTTATTGCATGGCACTACTCTGTCCAGGGGTGAGGGTTTTGGATTAATGCTGAATATTGTCAAGCAGCCATCAGGAAGGAGGTCTTGGCAGGGAGGTATTACAAGGGTTATTGGGGGGTCCCATGGGAGGTGTGAAGACCCCTGTTTAAGTGGGTCAGCCGAACCAACTCTCCAATACCCTAGTGATCTCTACAGAACAGGAAGTGTCATTCTATTATGAGGCTCAGTGGTCAGAGTGAAAACTGCAAAAATTCAGGATTATTTTTTAATATAAATAATGACATGGAAAATAAAAAATATTAAAAAAATATTAAAAAACAAAAAACTTGATTTAAACAATAAGTAATTTTTTGATGCCTCATTGCCTTTAAGGCCTCAGGAGAGACTCTCAAAACTCCCAATACATCCGAATAGTGATATTCTCACTGCCCATAGGGATGGCCTCGCAAATAATACTCAAGTGAAAATTCTTCTTCATTGCTTCCTTGATTTTACAAAACTCTACCATGTAATTTATAGCATCTCCAAAATGTTTTATCCTGAAAACAATAGTGGAAGCTGCGGGGTGTAAATGATGAGTCCCCAAGGACGTACTCAGCAGCAATACATTACATGTCTAGATATAGTTTCCTTTTTTTTTTTAAGGTTGAACTAAAGCCATAATAACAGATGTTCTGTTTCGGCTTCCTATGCTATAAACGTATACGGGAACCGCTAAGCTATAGACAACTCGCGCTTTTCCTGCTCTCGTGAAATAATACATTTGTAGATGTCGCAACAATGACCACTCTGGAACGATTATGATTGTCTCCTCACGCATCTATTCTGGGTTGGTAAACTACCTTAGGCTTCGTTCACATCTGCGTCGGAGCTTTCCGTCAGGGGAACCCATGAACGGAATCCAAACTGAAAGAAACGGAAACCATAGGTTTACGTTTGATTCACCATTAATTTCAATGGTGACGGATCCAGTGCAAATGGTTTCCGTTTGTCACCGTTGTGTAAGGGCTCCCTCGTTTTGACGGAATCAATACTGTAGTCGACTGCGCTATTCATTCTGTCAAAACAATGGAACCCTTACACAATGACAAACCGAAACCATTTGCACCGGATCTGTCCCCATTGAAATCAATGGTGATGCAAACAGAAACCTATGGTTTGGATAGTTTGGATTATGTTCATGGGTTACCCTGACGGAAAGCTCAGACGGAACCCATGAACGGAGTCCCGTTGCAGATGTGAACGAAATCTTACATGAAAAAATTGGAGTGGGAGCTTTGGAGGGAGTTGAACCAATGGAGAAATATGACATATCACATCTCCAGGGTTTCAACTAACACACCTATAATAGAAGCCGGATATAAAGTTATGCTTAGATGGTACGTGGTCCCTGTCCAGATGATCTCAAATCTATTCCTCCTCTGTACCAGGTTGTTTCCAATAATGTGGGGGCATAGGTAACCTACTCCATACTTGGTGGGACTGCCCTATAGAGACTCAATTCTGGTTGGAGATGTTTGACTTTAACGGATCCTTGAACAATTTTATCAGTAGATTTGGCCACTGCTCTACTCAATGACCCTATCCAATATTTTCTGTTAGTGGCTAAGCTGGCGTACGGTTACGATTCCAGAGGACCTGGTTAAAATTAAACTTTCATGGATGATGGTCAATGACCGACCCACCATTATATTGACAGACCCACAGGATAAGACTTGGAGACCCTGGAAACGTATCTAGTAATATAACTAAAGTGTTCTTGGAGTTCAGAATTTCCTTGTCAACCCACTTTCCTGTCACCCCCTCCCCCTTTGTGAGTGGTTTCCACACCAGTAGATAGGTTTACGTCCACACGCCCGAACCTGGATTTTGATGGATGGGATTTGATTACCATTTGATGTCTCAGCTGTATGGTAGCTCTCTAGGCCTCATGAACATGAGCGTGTTTTTGCGTCCGCAAAAATATGACTGAATTGCGGACCCATTCATTTCTATGGGCTCATGCACACGACCGTGGTTTCCCACGGTCCATGCATTGGCTGGGAGTCCGGACCGCAAAAAAAATAGGACAAGTCATTATAAGGTCTGCGCTCATTGAAATCAATGTGTGCACGGTCCGCGATTTGAGGACGGCCCGCGGATGACACTACGGTCGTGTGCATGAGGCCTTACTCTACATCATAAAATGTAGAATCAACAACTGAGACACTATTTCAGCGCTATTGTATCATGTTACTTTACTTTCTCTTTTATTATGTTGTTTTGCTTTTAATTATTGTATTTCTTATCAAGGCTGACGACCCTGTTGGTCGTTGTAGTGACGATCTTATTTAACTGTATTCTTTCTGTTGAAAATCAATTTAAAAAAAAACTACTACAATAAATACGATGTTATGCTATCCTCCAAAAAAAAGGTATACCAATGTATACCAGCCTGTCAGAGCCCAAAAGGACACTCTTTTGGCCTCTGTCAGGCCAAATGGAGCCCTATGGACAAGTTTAGCATATACATAGGGAGCTTTCCCAATGTACATGCTAAACATTGGGCCAAAATGTGATGTGAACAGGCCCTTATGTCCCTCGAGCAGAACAGTAATGGGGTATGTCTGCCTCTGTGAACTGGTAGGACAGATAGAAGCTGGACGTCAGGGTAAAAACGAAAGGGAAAACAAGCAGGAAATTTGACACCAGAGGAATCCAGGAGGATGTACTAATCTACCAGCAGAAGTACTCAATACCATAATCGATCTATCCAGAAGAAGAGGTCCAGGAGGGAGACCATCAGATCTGTCATCTCCTTATTGGAACAAGGGCACTATCAATATATGGTCACTTTGGTTCCAAAAGATGCCTATTTATACATCCCTATATTTTCTCATCACAGTAAAGGATACCGGTGTTTCTCGAAAGAGTCCTCGGACATCTCAAATTCCCTTTGGCATCTCCTCAGCCCCTCAAACTTTTACAAATCGGCAGGGGCTTTATATTAACAAGTTGAACCCTGTCCCAAATGCTGCCAATGGGGCATGGTTTTTGGAGGCAAGTGTAGGACAATCACACTCAAAAGACTTTCCTTCGCCATGCAACATGTTGACTTCAACAACATCGCACTTTTCAGTTTTTGTCTGGAGATTGATTTTCTTTGGGTTATATACAGCATGGATATAGATGGGGCACCAAGACAGGAACCCTACTGATCTGGGTTTAGGCAACCACAAACCACCATCTTTTGATCATGGAGGCCCCGGTGCTTGTTGTCTTGGCCACCATCCTATACAGTAGACAAAAGACAGGGTGACCTTGAGGCTGGTTCTTCTTCTCCACATGTTGTGGTATCTGAGACGAAGTAAAGCCTTAGATAGGTTCACTGTCCAGGGATAGCAACCAACCTCCCTCTCCACAGGTCCCAACGGAGTCCCAAGGACTGCTTCTATGGTACGTACATCCTTGAAGTCGTTTTTCAGATACAAGAAGAAGAGGTTCTACTGCTGTAATCTTCAATGAGAACATGAGTTCTTATCAATTTGATCCATATTTTATATTATACCCCTAAAGAACTAATTGTACATTTTTTCGGCCCCCCAGATAAACAGATCATTTCCTGTAATGACTATGCGTTCTGTACACACCATTGTCTTGGCAGAGGAACAACAGAGTCGGCCGTAAAGTCCAGGTCCATTAGTATCGGGTTATCTCTCTCCTTTCTTTAGCTATGGGCAGGTTTGCTCAGTTGTAATTGAGATTGTGCATTGTCCAGGACTGTAAACACCGGGATCAGACGTCCTGCCGCATATATGATAATAACCGGTAACACAAGATGAGGAACTCTGACTATTCACGCTCTAAATTTCAAAGCTTTGCTCAAGTCGACTTGGCCTGAAAACATCTAATAAGGATTTGTTTAGCTGAAGGATAGAAATAACTTTCATAAACATTCCAGCCTGACGATACGTCAACGCTGAGGAGGATCTATTCCTGCAGATGGCACAAACGTCCAGCACCCTATAAACTGCCAGATGACCTCAAATATTGCACATAGCGCCACACATATCCTACAATTGACTAGTTATTAGCATAGGTAGGCACAGGAGATGTGCCAACCAGAAAAGCTACCCAAGCAAACAGGCAATAACTCACACTCTAGACAACCCTCACTAATATACCCTATTAGGACAGTTTGCAGAAGTTTTAAGTAGACCCCATAGCAAAAATTGGAAAGGGGCCACCGTTACTTCTGTAGCAAGTCCAGGCTCATGATTATTTTGGTCTCCACTCTGTCCCGTTACTTTTAACCTTTTTCTCGATTTACCAGAGATTTGCCCTCAATGCCCCATTCACCCTCTCTTTTATCCCCAGTGATCACCAACTACACAACTCGAAGTGGAGATGGGTCCCCTTAATGCCACGACCATAATAATAGGGGTAATAGAGGGGTGTTCACCCAATCAGGGTTCAGAGGTAGAAGTCCCCCCCAGGTGCTGGTGGCTGAGGGGGCCCAGAGGCCCCTCTGCCACTTAAGAAGTATGTGGCAGTATTATAAAGGACACGATAGGTTGAGGGCCCTTTGCATTGGAGCCCAGGAGCTTCAAGTTACATCTCTGCACCCAACCAGAACCGACCTCTATTAACTAGAGCAAAAAGCCACCACTTATGGGAGTAGTCCGGAAGTAGAACCTACAGTATGAAAAGGCGTTGTCCAGGGAAAGTTTTATTAGGGTTGGCATCACTCAGTTTTAGATTTATATTGGGAGAAAAATGTTGCATAAATGATCTTAAACGGCATTCAGGGCGTATCTAGAGGATGCGGGCTCGGCTGTTTCCGAAACTCCAATATAAGTGAATGGAGAGTGCCGTCTCCGCCTGGATGAGGCTGCCTCAACAGGTGTTACGGGGGTCAAGTAACCTTCATTCCCAAGATAGGTGCAGGTCCCAGAGACATTTATTACATATTCTCTGGATATGCCATAAATGTCAGAGAGGGATAAGCCTTAAAGCTGGCCATACATAGCTGATGGCCAAACATTCTTTCCCGATTCCTCCAGAAGTCAGCAGTTGGCCAAAACCTTGGGACAAAAAGTCACCTTATGTACAGATTTGCTTTTGTACTCTTACTAAGGGCTCAGTTTGGTCCCATCCTATGTGGTCCCCAGAGTTGCCTTGGACTCTGCAAGAGAAATGTTCCTCAACGGCACAACATGAGGACAGGCCATGGTCAGTAACCAATTCCAGCATTTTCTCTTGGGTGGGACTTCTTTTGATACCAGACTTTTTGGTGAATTTTTGGGGTCAGACTTTTTAGCTAAAGCCAAAAGTGGATACAACAGAAAGGAAAGATATTAAGAAAAGACTGATGCATCTCCTTTCCTGCGTGTCCACTTCTGGGTTTTGGTTAAAAAAAAAAAAAAACTCAACCAAAAAACTGCATCAAAACTGTGTGTGATCCTGGCCTTACTGGTCCTTTAGGGCTGTTGGGGTCACTTCCCTCAGTTCAGCTTCCTATATCCACACGGTTGTGGCTTAGATAAAAGATAGGGACGAAGTGGGAGAATTCTTCTTTGGCCACACGTAAATCCTACTGCGTTTCCAAGGGTCGAAAGCAAATGGTTGGTGAATGAACTCCATTGTATTCTATGAACTGGCAAAATGGCAGCAGGAACGCCAATTGGATCAGTTCAGTCATCTCTAGTTATGAACATAAAATATATATTGAACGACCAGAAGTATGAACAGTCAAAAAGCAGAAAAGCAAAAGCGGAGATGTAGCAGAGCTGAATTGGCTCTTTAGCATTAAGTGGTCCCAGGGTTTGGATCCCCGACCCATTACACATTGATGGCTTATAATTTAAAGGTGTTTTTCTGGAAACCGAACGTGTTAAACGACACACTCAGCTCTGCGACATCTGTTTATATACTTGCAGTTTCCCAAAGCTCATTATTAAGTAATCCTGGAATTAGAGGAGGTATTCCGGACGTCCTGTGGTGTCCCACGTTCTCAGTAATCACTGACAACTAGACCCGGGCAATCCCTTCATTGTTATTTGGGATTAAAGGGGGAAAAATGTACATTCCGGTATTCAGGACACTGCTCAACCAATGTCAGGTTTTGTTTTCATCAGAAATAATGTTTTGACACTGACGTCTCTGGAAAAAGGGTGAAAAATAGGACATGACATACAAAGCCGGATTATGAGGGTTGTCTGGGTCTAAGACTAATGGACAGCAATAGAAACCATGAAATAATTTATGGTCAGACATTCGATTTTGAACCCCAAACGGGCCTGAATCACTGATCCAATAATAAACACAAAAAAAGAACCGGATGTGGAGCACTCTACATCTGGATCAGGGGCAGGACAAGCTCCCTTGGTACCCAAGGCAGCGGTCTTCAGAATGTGCCCACCCGCCGTCCCTCCATCCATCCATCCCTGAAGTTATTAATATTTCAGTGTGATTAGTGAAACTTTCAAAATACTTTTTATTAACTTTTTTTTTTTTAGATGCAGCTGCTTTCTATTTTGTAAACAGAGCAGCTGTATCTTTCACTGAAACCTGTATCCGCCAGGTTAGCGGCACTGACCGGTTCAGTGTCAGCGGGTTCTGTGATCGATAACAGGTGGATCCTGCTCGTCAGAGTCACTGAACACATCAGTCCCACTGACCTGACAGATACAGGTCTTAGTGCACGTTGCAGCTAATCTGTATACAGAAAAATGTCAGGACACCTTAGCTGCACTGGTGACATCTTGACTTCATGCATTTGATAAGTGTTCACGATTGCGCACTTTAAGGCTGGATTCACACGAGCGTGTTAAGTCCGTGATATATGGTCCGCAGGTCGGCCGCATTTCCTGGACTGAGCACTGCAGGGAGCCGGGCTCCTAGCATCATCGTTATCTATGACGCTAGGAGTAACTGCCTCGCTGCGGGAAAACTGTCCCGTACTGAAAACATGTAAAGTCCATACCACAGATTCCTTCTAAAGAGAAGAAATACAGCAACGTTGATGACTAGTCATGTGGGGCACAAATGCTATTTAAAAAAAAAAAAAAAAATATTGGGGAAAAAAGCTGAAGGACACTTAGGGAATGTCTGCAATGAACAGCATGCGGTACGCTGCACGAGTCCAGGAACGGGAGTCATCCAAGAGCAGCCAGAGGGTCTAAAATTATAATAAAACTCATCCAATAAAGCAAAAAAAAATAATTTTTTATATAGGTCTTAAAAGGAACACTATTAAAAACGGATACAGGGCTCAAGGGGGCGGAGCATGAATTCTCTCTGCTATTGTTTGAATACATGTGTCAAGCACCGCCCCCCAGAGGTCCTGCACTAGGCATACGCTTCTCAGTTTTTCCTGTAGTGTGCCTTTAAATCACACACCAATGTACTAGGGGGATGTAAAGTAATTGATTTTTTTTTTTTATATATATATTCCAACTAATATACTTTGTCAGGGTTGTACTTAACGTAGAGACAAACTACAAGGTCTCAGGATGACGTACTTTCCGTACTTCAGATCAGTCATAATGTTTGCCTACAATCACCACTGGGGGGAGTTTACAGCTCCTAGTAAGTTCAGCAGTAGCTGTATAAATCAATATGTTGGGAGCGCCCTCTAGTGGAGGCTGCATGCAGTTAAAATTTACCATGGAAAGACGCAAGCTCTATTTCTGGAAAAACGTATCTGTGGCTCCTTTAAAGATAGATTTTGATATTATGGCAGACAAAGTTTTTATTATAAAATACAACAGTTATTAGAGTTCTCAGTGCTGGGGGGGTGAGAGTTTTGCTTTGGGGGCCTTATAATTTCTGAGTATGTCCCAATACTTTGTGTGTACCTCTGAGAGTATATTTATGTGCAATATCAAAAACGGCTGAAAATGACAGATGTTTTCAAGGGAAACCAGTGGCATAAAAGAATGGCCCATCTGAACTAAACATGGTTTTTCCCATTGAATTCAATGGGCAGATGTTTGTAGGGTTTTTTTCAAAGCATTTACACCCCAAACTTTGCGTATAAACATATCCTTACACTGTACTAGATCTGGACTTAAAGAGGCTCTGTCACCAGATTTTGCAACCCCTATCTGCTATTGCAGCAGATCGGCGCTACAATGTAGGATTACAGTAACGTTTTTATTTTTAAAAAACGAGCATTTTTGGCCAAGTTATGACCATTTTTGTATTTATGCAAATGAGGCTTGCAAAAGTACAACTGGGCGTGTTTAAAAGTAAAAGTCCAACTGGGCGTGTATTATGTGCGTACATCGGGGCGTTTTTACTACTTTTACTAGCTGGGCGTTGTGACGAGAAGTATCATCCACTTCTCTTCACAACGCCCAGCTTCTGGCAGTGCAGACACAGCGTGTTCTCCAGAGATCACGCTGTGACGTCACTCACTTCCTGCCCCAGGTCCTGCATCGTGTCGGCCACATCGGCACCAGAGGCTACAGTTGATTCTGCAGCAGCATCAGCGTTTGCAGGTAAGTAGCTACATCGACTTACCTGCTAACGCCGATGCTGCTGCAGAATCAACTGTAGCCTCTGGTGCCGATGTGTCCTCGCTCGTCTGACACGATGCAGGACCTGTGAGTGACGTCACAGCGTTATCTCTCGAGAACACGCTGTGTCTGCACTGCCAGAAGCTGGGCGTTGTGAAGAGAAGTGGATGATACTTCTCATCAGAACGCCCAGCTAGTAAAAGTATTAAAAACGCCCCGATGTACGCACATAATACACGCCCCGATGTACGCACATAATACACGCCCCGATGTACGCACATAATACACGCCCAGTTGGACTTTTACTTTTAAACACGCCCACTTGGACTTTTGCAAGCCTCATTTGCATAAATACAAAAATGGTCATAACTTGGCCAAAAATGCTCGTTTTTAAAAAATAAAAACGTTACTCTTATCTACATTGCAGCGCCGATCTGCTGCAATAGCAGATAGGGGTTGCAAAATCTGGTGACAGAGCCTCTTTAAGCTTCTAAATGTAAACATGCACGTTTCCACTCACTGACAGCAAGCAGATTTCCTTACATAGTAAGGAATTGAAAACACAAAGCAACTACAATGATGACGCTTTACATACAGAAGATCCGACGAGCCTTTTCGCACACAAGGCCAATAAACTTTTCAGCTTTACTGGACTGACGGCTGTCACATGTAACCGTCTGCTGGAATCTCTGTACAAGGTTTATACAGGAAAAACCAGGAGCGTCAGATTCTTGCTGCAACTTAACATGTGAAGAAGTAGAGACTACAACATATTAAGGGGTTGTCCAATTGTTACTATTCCGTCTCATAAAAGTACAACAAAAATAAGCCGACTGCTGGGACCTCCAGGGAACAACTGTAATTTGCAGGGGAACTCAGCAGCAAGTGTTCAGTCCCCCTGCAGCACCTCCACAGGTGAAATGAAGCATTACATAGTTCCTAATTAAATCAATGGGCGTCACTGTAAACACAAACATGTCGGGTCCTCCAGGGTGAGAGACGCTCTTTGTAGGCACTCTGCTCTGGCTAATAGATCAGGATCTTGAACAGGGGACCTCTTCTATTAACTTAAAATTCCCTCATAGGGTCTTTGAAAAAGGGTTTTTCTAAAACTAGACAAGTCCTTTAGGAGAGACCATTCCCTTTAAAAACCTGCACTTAAAATGGGGTTGTGTGATAAGAAAAAAAAAAAATAAAATATGTATTTATAGAACCAGTGCCACCCTTGTCGATAGGCTGTGTCTGGTACTGCAGTTCCAATAAGTGTGGCTAAGCTGCAATACCTGACACAGCTCATAGAGAAAAGTGGCGCTATTTCTGGAAAAAGCTGATTTACTAATCTTAACCCACAACCCCTTTAAAATCTCTTAAGACAATCCACCTTATTAAAAACCATCCAAATTTATTTACATACATATCAAATAACATTTCACTTCAAAATAAAACCGTCCACATGGATTATAGTCGGAGAACAGAAATGGAGACGGATGACAAGGAACACTAGAGGTGCAATGTGCTGCAGGCCCCTGTGATCACGGGCGTCTCAGATCATGGACTCTAGCAGTACAACCTTCTAAAATCGCCCGTTATTGTTGGAGGGTCACAATAATTTTACAATTAAAAGGGGTTTTCCCACAAAGGACATTTATCCACAGGAGCGGTGATAACGTATGATCATTGGGGGCCCCACCAATCACTAGAACGATAGACCCGCGGTAAGATGTTAAAATGTAGCGGGAGTCGAGAACGCATGCTGCCGCCCCAATTCAAAGTCTGTGGGACGGTCAGCCGAGAACAGTGCTTGACTGACACTCCCATAGATTTTGAACGGTAGCGCGCATGATCGACTCCCCGATCTAGTGATCTGTGGGGATCCAAGCGATCACCAGACTGTGGAGAGGTAATAAATGTCCTGGAGGTGAAAACCCACATACAAGAGATACCTGTAAAACAAATACCACCCAAACACTGCCACAATAGAAAATGTCAAAATTGGTTTGATCACAGCAAATATTTATGGCATTACACTCTATAGAAGTATCGCACCCCCCCCCCTACCACCCAGAGTGCTCCAGTATACAAATCCCTATTAACTCAATATAGTATAAAAATATAAAAGTTTTTTTTAAAGTTATATATAAATAGGGTTAGAAGTACGTAGAGTGCTCCAACTTACCAAGGCCCCATTCACACGCCCGCAGATGTCGCCTGTAATTACAGATCCATTCTTCATTTCTTTGGCCAGCGGACACCGACCCGTATATTTATGTGAAGGTGCCCGTGTCGTAGAAAAATGGCGTAAAAAAAAATAGGACACGTCCTATTTTTTTTTTTTTTAATTTTATGGACCCTGCACCCATAATTTATAATGAGAGCACTGTCTGCAAATACGGACGACTGTCCACAGCTGGCAGTGCCTGCAACTATGGACCCGGTGGTGTGCATGGGGCCTAATGCTGGACACAGAGGTCACATGTACCATACTAAAATGTAAGGGAAGGACAAAATCAAAAACCTAAAAGACTATGTGACATTTTGATGGCCATTATGGGGTATTTTAAGATTTTGATTGGATCATGCCTCATGCAGATGGTTGTACTATGTATTCAGAATATAGCGCCCATAGGCTCGGTACATACTGTATCTTTGTAGGGCCATACTGTTTATCACCTGCCATATTACAGAGGTTTTCTGCCTTAGGACTATTGCTTGTAGGGGAGAAAACAGTTCCTCATGGGCGGAGCTATACAGAAAGGAAACATACTGAGACTGCAGACTTGTGGATCCTAAAGGGAGGACGTGAACAGCAACAAGTATCAACATTTTCGGTTTTGTTCAAATGGTACAGTACAGTTTGTATCGCCCCTGTACATATTAGGGTATATGGATGTCATGGAGGGCAGTTTCCTGCTAGGGACCCCCTATCGATTAGACAGGCACGGCTGTGATTAGTAGCCTGACCTCTGACGAACCATCTCCTACATGCATTACATGAAAGGGGGGGGGGGGGGGTTTCCTTATCCCCCCCCATTGTTCTGGTGTAATATTTTGCATCTCGTGTATCAAGGTCTCCAATATCAGCATTCAAAATGGCAGGAATACACGTAAATTAGAGCTGTAGACCGTCCATATCACATTATAAGCTGCCATATGTGTCTATGTGCTTGGTACTATGGGGTTTAAGTATCAAAACAGTCTCTGAGAAGGTGTGGCCTTGAGGCCCATAAAACATTGGCGTTCTTTGAGTCCCTGTATCATGCCTCGCCCGTTCAGACCCTGCAGTAGATATCAGTTTTGCGTGGACTGCTCCTTCAAGGATGCGACCACACATGGCGTACTTGCATTGTATTTCCACGTCGTAAAAACAGGTCGCGGAAAACTACAATGTCCTGTATTTATAAACCGTCCCACGTTTCAGTCTTCTAACGAAAAGTCAAATGGCTCAAAGTCTCTTCTGAAGGACTTGGCCTGGCTCTCCTCCTCGTCCTGGCTGAGCTTACAAGCCTTCCAGTCGGCCCTGGTTGGTATATTCAATATGGCTTCGCTGGCCAACACTTCCCTGTAATTGAAGAAAAACATAGAACGATGAGAGAAACCGACACTCAACATCCACCATATCACCGGTCAGTTGAGAAATTGCACACTCGTGTTACCCATTTAAAGGAGCCACAGCCTAGAATATCTTACTGACCAGCACAAAACAAGAGTACCCCAAAATGGTGCGATTATATAAAGCCAATCCCAAAAAAAAAAAAAAAATTGAATCCTCAATGCCAAAATTGGCTGCAATCTCAAGGAGTTAAAAGGACCCTCTACACAGGAAGAATTCTGACCATAACAATCGCCGATCTCAAGTCGATCAGTACTTGTTTAACTCATTAAGAACGGAGACATTTTTCCATTTTTGTTTTTCACTCCCCACCTTCCAAGAGCCATAACAGTTTTTATTTTTAAGTCAATGGAGTGGCGTGAGGGCTTATTTTTTGCGGGAGGAGTCGTAGTTACTATCGGCACCATTTAAAAGTACCATATAATGTACTGGGAAACTGAAAAACAATTTTGTGGGCTGAAATTGGAAAAAAAAAAATAACTGTTTCCTCCATTGTTTCTGGTCTTTCGTTTTTTTACAGCTTTCCCCGTACAGTAAAAATATATAGGTTTTTTTTTATAATTTACTACTTTTACAAAGAAAACCATTTGTTAAAAAAAAAAAAAAAAAAACATGGAGAGTCAGAACTTATATTTTTACGTGGATTGAGCGGTGGGAGGGCTTATTTTTTGCGGGACGAGCTGTAGTTTTTATTGGTACCATTTCTTGGCACATACAACTTTCTATTCAATTTATTTTTTGAAAAGGTGACCAAAGAAACGAAACAAACGATTTGGGTGGTTTAAATTTATTGTTGGATCGTTGGATTGCTGGTACAATACACTGCAACACTAATGTATTGCAGTATATTGTTATTTTTACAGGCTTCTGTAAAACAGAGGCAGAGTGAAGGCAGTCCAGCGGGGCCTTCATTGGGCCCTTTTGCTGCCATGACAACCATAGTCACCCCCGATCACATTGCAGAGGGGGGGGGGGGGGGGGGGTAGGGGGGTCGCGATGAGCAGTTGAAAGGGATGCCCCCTCTATTCAACATCTCAGATGCTGCGGTCGCGATTGACTGCCGCATTTGAGGAGTCAAAAGGCCATGAACAGCGCGATCGCTGTTCCTGGCAGTTAGTCCAGGGTGTCAGCTGTAATACACCGCAGACACCCGCTGAGTACAGAGCATGCTCAGCCCGTGAGCGCCCTCCATACTTCCCTGACACTTATTGCATAAATGTATGTGAGGTGTCAAGGGGTTAAAGGCACGTTTACACAGGCCGATGAAGTGTATGGAGACAACTGATCTTACAAACGCTTATTCGCCCGATTGTCGGCCCATGTAAACAGGTCTTTCTCAGACTAGCTGCTCATATCTGCACAGGTATGTAAGGGTCCTCCTATAAGGTCCGACATGGGCCGTGTAAACGAGCGCCGATCAACGAGACAGCTCGTTGATCGGCGCTCGTTTGCTCCTGTCATAAGGAGCTATGTTGGAGGACGAGCGCTCGTTACTCTGATCGCTCGTCCCCAGACATTTCTATCACGTCGGCAGCGCGTCTCCCCATTTACAGGGAGATGTGCTGCCAACAATAATATTTTCTGCTGCATAAATGATCTGATCACCTGATCGCTTGTTCATCGGGTGATCATTGCTCTGTGCAGACAGGACAATGATCGGGAATGCAAGTTCATATGAACACTCATTTGCCCGATAACTGGCCCATGTAAAAGGGCCTTAAGTGTTTCCAGTCTTAGAATGGGAGATATGTGAGATAAAGTGGTGATGAATGGGATAGGAATTTCTCAACTTCCTGTCAGTCGTCCACTCGAAAAATATTGCAGCCTCTCCCAGGCCTGGAATGGCTGATAACAGAACAGGTTATATTCAAGCACCTGTCCACATTCCATCTTACAGTAATATCCTACCTCCCAAACTGCAGTGGAAAGTTTTTCTTTATCCTATGAAAGAGTTTTTCTCCGTTATCCAGTTCGACATAAAAATAGGGCGTCCCAGGCTGTACAATCTAAAAAAAGCAAAAAAAAAAAACAAAAAAACAAAACAGATGGAGTAGCAGAGAATGTTATAATGAAACAGCTTATCCCACCACAACGCAAGGCTGGCAAATAGACACACGCGGGTGGAGGAGGGAACACATACCTGCTTGATGTCCGTGTGCTGCGGGATTTCCAGCAGTTCTATGTTCTGTTCCTGAGCTTGGACAATAAAGGACTCTTTAATGTCATCCGTGGCACAACAGCTTAATGGCAGAGGAACCACCTGGTAGAGAAATTCAGATATGCCAAGGGGTTAATATGTGATCTAGATATATATTACGTGTTTACTATGGAGTGTCAGCCTTCTAATAAAGAGTGCCCTCATGTCATGTGTTTTCTAGGCAGCACCCACATATGACGCGGTTGCCAAGCAACAGGCCCTGCAGTGAGTGGGTGACTACACCGGATCTCCCTGCGCAGCTGCTGGTGGTAGATCGTGCTTTACCGATGCTTCAATGTATCCTAGATAGATATAGGTAATAGTGCTGGTTATACTTTTCGGGGAAAGCTGGGTGACAATCCAACTCTGCTCCATGCAGCGATACGAGGATTTATCAAGAGGGACATGGACCAGAAAGGACTCCAATCTCTTCTCCCAGATACCGGAGAGGCCACATTTCTGAAGATTGTTAAGTGCAGACAGACCTTGCAGCTCCGACAGTAAAATGATGAAGTCGATGCCCACAGGAAGTTTACTGCGGATGTTGGCAAACACATTGGGCAATCTGAATGACTATATAATTAAAATGGCACCGCAGCCCCTGGATTTTAAAAAAAAAGGACAGTTCTGTTTACAGTGGAGGAATCTGTAGTCAGAACAGGTCAAGCATCGCTTATGCTCCTTAAGGCGGGGTTCACATTTCGCGGATTCGACCCTTTGCATTGCAAAGGGTAAAATCTGCATTGAAATCTGACACGTGTGAACTCAGCCCTAGGCCGGGTTCCCACGTAGCGTAAACGCTGCGGAATTTCCGCAATTGAATTCTGTGTGGAGATTCTGCAGAATGTTAATGAGATTTAGAAAATCTCAGGCCCACGCTGCAGAAAAAAAACCAAAACAAAAAACGTAAAAGTTGATAAATTGATCTGCGGTGCAGAATTCAATTCCGCAGCCTGTCAATTTATGATTATTTTCTATTGCGGGTTTTCCCTATTGAATTCAATGGGGATGAAAAACCTGCAACAGAAAGCCAAGTGTTGTGATTTTTGCCGCGTAATTGCTGTGAATACTCTGCAAAAGTCGCAACTCGGGAAAATAAAAATCATACTTACCCAAAACGCCCTCCTCCTTCATGCAGTCCGGCCTCCTGGGATGACGTTACATCCCATATGACCACCGCTGCAGCCAATCACAGGCTGCAGTGTCATCCAAGGAAGCCGGACCGGACAGCAAAGGAGGGCAGCGTCGTCATAACAACGGCTTATGTAAGTATTCGTGTTTTTTACCACATCAGAAATTATGGTGCGGTTGTCAGACGGAACGTACTGCGGGTTCCAGGTCGGATACGCTGCATTTTTACGCAGCGTATCCATCCCCTGGGAACCGTGCCTTAAAGGAAATCTCCAAAACTGATGTATTATGCAGCGAGCAGGGCTGGAGAGAGGGCGGTCAATGAATCGGTCAGGCCTCGCCCCCCTCACTAGACAAAACTCAGAAACTGATTAATAAAAAGGTGATCCTGCCAGTTGTCGGCGTAAACCGAGCCCAATAAAGTCTCAAATGACGGACATCTTGGTGTAAACGTGCTACTTTTCAGGACGCTTGCCAGTTTAAGAAAAGTGGGTGTGGTTTATGTGAAGTGGGCGTGGCCTACAACTTTTAAAACAGACGTACCAGTACTAAATCAACTAGGCCCGATTTCATTTTCTGACTTGACGACGGTAAGGACAGGCATATCTACACAACTGGAGGGACTATACAAGGACATTTAACACATCGCAAAAAATGATTGCAGAGAATATAGAAACGTAGGTTACTGTTTCTTTAAGAGGTAAGTCATCACTGGGACAGTTCGTCCCTCAGACCAGTCACGTCATCATGTAAGACAGGAAAACCTGACTTTCCAGACTTAAACTAATGAAATGTAATGATCTGTTCGAGTCGATGCGGCACCGGAGGGCACAGATCTGGAAATGACCTCAGGCACCGGCCACTCTTATTATCTATGTCACGTTTTCTGACTTACCCGCAATGTAAACGGATGAGCCTCCGCAATAACGTCACAATTTCACTTACATTATAGTTGAAAAACATTACGTACAAGGGCTTTCCCTATAAATTGTATTGCTAAGAAAAATCGGATTAATAATGTACCCCGAGATGGAGAACGGCATGACTAATCCATGGCTGCCGGGCTGTTCCCCCTCTTTGCTGCCAGCACTGTGCCCATCCAGCTCTGAGCTGAACACCTGACTCGTGTGTCAATTCTGGTGACTGAACATACAGAACTTTATCTATAGCAACCAGTCTGCCCGACATCCCTCCGCGCAAAGCAAATTGGTAATTGAATTGACAGAAAAAGAAAAAGAAAAAAAATTTAAAAAAAAGGGGTAACGTTTGGCAGAGTCTTAAAGAGAATCTGTCCCATCTCCTGGCAGGTCTGTTTTAGTAAACACTTGTATACCCCATGAAATCACAAGTTAAATTTACTCATACATTTCTAGGAGGAACAACAGAGGAACAACACCGAAATCTAAGAAAAGATGCTCCAGAATTGTTCTCTCATGGGGAATACAAGTAATTCCTAAAACAGACATGTCAGGAGAGTGGACAATATGCCTCTCGATTTTTACCTACTCTATACAACGAAGACCCCCCAGAGCGCAGAGTGTACCGAATGCCCAAAAAAAGTACACAGCCCCCCCCCCCCCCCCCAGACTGTTTCTGGGAGATTCTATCACTCACTATTTAAACTTTTGTGGCCAATGAATATGGCTCAGCAACTCCCATTGATTCCAAATGGTCAGGCCCCTACTAACCAACGCCTTAGGATCTAGCCCAATCGATAGGTCCGAAAACATTATGGAGGACAACCCCTTTAAGGCAAGCGTGTGAAAATAAGGCGCGCTCTATTCAATTAGGCTATGACCTCTGTCACTGACCAGGGTTATGAACACATTTCCATTTCATGCACCAAACACCAAGGTCATACAATGGTCAGATGGGCTGACTGCGCCCACTAGCTCAGTCATCGCTTGGTACTGCCCACATTTAAAATTAGCTTTCAAAGACATTTTTGATTCCTTCCTGTGGTGAACCACCATAGAAAACCTAAAATACAAAACACACACACACACGAAACACGGCTCTTACTTGCAGCTGAAGGTGCTGACTCCTGTAGTTCCTCTCAAACATCACGTATCTCTTCCCCTTCGACTTGTAAAACTTCTTCAGGGAAGCTTTATATTTCTCACACTCTTCAACCACCTCGGAAGAGAGGTCCACCATGGCCTGGTAGTGCCCGATGGGCAGAATGAGAACGTGGTCCGACGTCAGGCCGCCCTTAGCAAGAGCGATGTAACACTGGAACCAAAATCAAGCAGCTTCATGTAAAAGGGGAAGTAAAGTGGTCACTGCAATCTCTGCAGGACCCGTAAATGCAAAAGGGTTAATTACTAAAATAGAGATGGCCATAGCCCACTGTGAACACCGTCGTTTTTTGTTTTTTAATTCTGGGCCGATAAGATTCTTAATATATCTTTACAGTAGCATGGATACTCCAGATTTCTCATACAGAGGTCCAAATGTCCTTCTTAGACCGTAAAGTGATAAAGTTCTGGCTGCCTGCAACCACCCCCAGAGGGCGCTTGTTACATAATGTTTATACACAGGACTCATAACACAGTATGCGGTTAGCTCCCTCTTGTGGTGGCTGCAGGTAGACAAAATCTTTACATCTGTGTGCCCGGGATTTGGAGTTCGGTGTCAGGAAAAAGGGACTCCGACCGCTATAAAGAGCTAATTAAAAAATGAATCCACACAAGATGTTTGACCTAAAACACTATGTTAGAAGGTGGACATGCACTTTAAAATAGGTGTTCCAGGAAACAGCACTGATGGCCTAGCACTAGGATAGGCCACCCATTGGAACCGGAGGGGGTAGTTGGAGCTCAATTTTCTCGCAATGGAACTCCAAATCCCGTTAGCTGCAGGAAGACAAAATCTTATCACTGGGGGATTCATGCCAAATGGCTGCGAACGGCTTTATTACGGAGTTTGACATTTATACGCTGAGCTCCTATGCGCCCCCTAGTGGTGACTGCAGCATACCAGAATTGTATTAAAGGGTTTTTGCACAACTTTTTTTTTTTTTCTTTTTAAGTCATTGCAATTTTTCTGTCTTGTTCTATTATTGTCCTGACTGTTTGTTTACAATATTCTGCGCATGCGCATTAAAAGCCTGTTCATTGCGCCTGCACCTTTAAATACAATTGCGCCGGCGCAAAAAAAATATTGTTTGAGCCTTTTAGATTCCGCTTCACTTCTGCCATACACCAGTGTTTTGTACTACGTACAAGTGACAAGTCCACTTTAAATCTACTCGGAGAACAAAAACCACAACTTTATAGCTGAACTCTGCAATAAACAAGT
Source organism: Rhinoderma darwinii (assembly GCF_050947455.1). NCBI lineage: Eukaryota > Metazoa > Chordata > Amphibia > Anura > Rhinodermatidae > Rhinoderma > Rhinoderma darwinii. Next base: position 15,464,682 of record NC_134689.1, on the reverse strand, counting down.
GTGACGTCAGGTAGTCATGGGAAACGTGCCAGGACGAGGTTACTGCAGATACAATTATCATGAGATCAGTGCAGGAAGAGTGAGAACAGCAGCACAGCATATACACAAGGGGATATCCACCTTCTCCAACATTTACCTCCACATTTATAGGGGTTGTCTCTTTTAGAAAACACACCCCCGATTAGGGAATTCTGGGTTAATAGAGGGGGTGGGTGGGGTTTCTACGTTCAGGATCCTCATCTCTTGACCAGAATGGAGAGTATCTACAAAGAGCGTCCCTTGCTCCAGAGGACCTGTCCTGTATTACACAGACAACCCATTAATATGATTGGGCACTGTGTAATGCTTTTATTCCCCTGTGGTGGCGCTGCAGAGAAGTTGAACACTTTCTGCCAGGTTTCCCCAGATTACCTCGGCTTGTTGGGGGTCACAGCAGAGAAAACACTGATCTGCTTATTGTCAAGGGATCCTACGTACAAGGTTCAAGCTATTTTATTTTAAAGAGATCTTGCCTATTAAGCCAGATTGCCCGAGGGGGGGGGGGGGGGGGGCGATACAGGACTTTTTATTTTTACTCGTGTTAAAGAGTCTGTCACCACATTATAAGTGGCCTATCTTGTACATGATGTGATCGGCGCTGTAGATTACAGCAGTGTTTTTTATTTAGAAAAACGATCATTTTTGATGGAGTTATGACCTATTTTAGCTTTATGCTAATTCGTTTAATGACCAACTGGGCGTGTTTTACTTTTTGACCAAGTGGGCGCTGTGGAGAGAAGTGTATGACGCTGACCAATCAGCGTCATACACTTCTCATTCATTTACACAGCAGCATCGTGTTCTTACTAGATCACTATGTGCAGCCACACACACATTAATGTTACTCAAGTGTCCTGACAATGAATATACATTACCTCCAGCCAGTACGTGATGTCTATTCAGAATCCTGACACTTCTCTGCACTTCACACAAGCACTTCAGCTGCTTAGTTCTAGCGATTGGTGGGGGTCTCAGTGCTCGGACCCCCACCAATCCAAACTGACATGTCACTATGACATGTCAGAAGTTTGTCAAACGTTTAGCTCCACTTTAAGGCTACATTCACACGAGCGTATCAGATTCATGAGCGTGAATCTGGTCCGTGTGTGTAGCGTTATGCATCAGTGTGCTTTGCGAGGGGCTGGGTTTGTCACGCACATCTTTTATTTATTTTAAATCAAATGGATTCACAAAACATGCACCGCACACGTGTGTGCATCCGCGTGCTGTCCGCGGTTCACACACGCATTGACTTTAATGGGCGCTTGGTGCGCGATAACGCACCAGTATAGGTTATGCAGCGACTCTCGCTGCGTGAAAACGCACGTGTGAAATCAATAGGTCTGTGCGCGATTTCCATGCGCAGCACACGGACGTTATTCCTGCTCGTGTGAATGGGCCCTTATACAGAGATGATGTATTATTTACATTAAACCTAAAAGGTCACTTATTAGTATAATTCTTTTTAACCTTAATACTTACGTGTTCCCCAATACTGACCACCAGATGCTTCTCCACTTCAGGACTGGCAAGACAAAACCAGCAGGGTCCTGTTGGCTGAGCTGTAAGAAGAGAACGCTGGTTAATAGAAGGTTTCTCTGCCTGAAGCTCATTGAACACTCAGTAGCCTAACCCCTGAAGGGCCCAGCAATTTTTTGGCCTTGAGGACAAATTTTATCGTTTTCTTATTACGGTGTTCCAGGAGCCATAACTTATAAATTTTTCGGCTGATGTAGTAAGTATACGTTTTTGCAAGGAGCGTTGTGTTTCATCAAAAGCACCATTTTGGGGTACATTAGTGTATTGAAAAATATTGACTTTTTAAAAATTTATTTTTCAGGGGGGGGGGGGGAATATAATATACAAAAAAAAAAAAAAAGCAATTCCGCCATTGTTTTTTGGGGATTTAATTGTTAATCCGTTCATGGTGCGTTATAAAATGAAGTGTTCACTTTATTCTGCGAGGCGGATACGATTACAGCAATACTGAATATAGTTTGTGTTTTACTACTTTTGTACAACACTTAAAAACTTTTTTTTTTTTTTTTTTTTTAAATTGTGTGTAGCAAAACTCCCCCATACAGAGTCCTCGGTGGAGCGTGCAGGCGGATTCAATAGTGAGAAGGCCGATGTCAGACTCCTCTGGCATCGGCTTCTCTCTTTACAAAAGGATCATGCGTATTCAAATTTAACATGCCCGATCCTTCGGTCCCGTCAGGGGAGAACCAGGACACCCCCATATACATTAGATGGTCAGCAGGTCCCGCTGATATTGGCCGACGCACATCTAATGCGTATGATCAGCTTTAGCAGCCCCGCCATTATCGGACTGCCGTTGACACTATTCACTACACAGCGCTGATTGAGAACTGTGGAAGCGGAATTGGAGTAGACAGAAATGCTAATAAACTATAGCAGATCCCCATAGGTCAGTTTGGGGCGGCCATGTTGGGTCCGAGGTCGCCCAAAGAAAACAAAACAAACACAATAAGAATCAATTGTATCTGCATCCTTTGGTCGCAGACAATTGACAGCGCTGGTGGGGCAAGAAAATCATCGGTCCCTGATCCACCATTCGATACTTTTTTTGTGAGGTGATCTCACTGCCTGCATCGCTGTGCTGGAGGAGGAATGTCAGAAAAGACCAAGCCTGCATCACTGGAAGAGAGGACAGGGCAGCGTGGCACCAGCTACAGGGGGCAGCGTGGCACCAGCTACAGGGGGCAGCGTGGCACGGCAGTGGAGATGGTGGGCCTATGGTCTACCTAATCCGCCACTGGTAATAAATCACTATCGGCGTCTGGCTGTCAGCCGGGCACACAACCTATTCCTGCTATATTGCAGGAGCTTTGAACCCGCTCTGTACATTTAAATAGTGCAGATTTAGAGCCCAGGTCCCTAACAGGTTAACTAAAGAGCATTGACAGACAGAGTTCGGCTATTTCATGTCGTGTAACGTTATATCCAGGGAAACATCACCCCAAACCGGGAAACTTGTCACTCACGGTGTTTCCTTGGCTGTTTTGCCTGGTGCCCGCCCCTCCCATCCGAATGACGTTTCTTTCCTTGCTGCCTTTTCAAGTCAAAGAAAAACTGCTGAGCTGGTTCTTCCTGTGGAGATTTGAGACATGAATCAAAATTAGTCGGCGTCTAACAAAGAATAATCCAAATGAAAGTTGTAATTAGGAAAAAGTCTGAACAACATTAAATCCATAAGGTCAAGAGGGAAGCCTTGTGAATAACCGGATGCCGTGTCACTACCAGCGAGGACCTTCTGGGAAGTTGATGCCGGGGAGAAGCTATTAGAACGGATTGATAAACGAGAAGATTAATGAAAACTCAGTCATGAAGAGGCTGGGAGATTCGTGTGATCAACATGCTGAAAGCCGTAGTCCTGCCATCTAGTGGTGGAACAGAGTATAAATCTGGAACACTGCACCTATTGTGAAGCAGGAGAGACAACACACACACACACACATATATATATATATATAGCTACGACGGCCATGAACGACACACACTGCTCCAACCCTCAGACATAGCCCAGGGGCCCCATGTGTTCCCCATCTGCTTTCCTTTCAAGATCCAAGGCAGGAACAGAACGATAGACCGCTTTAAAATTTGCACATAGGTTAAAAGGAATTCCTTCAATGGCCATTAATGGGACCTGCTTGGTGCAAGATTATAAAATATCCTGGATTACAGTTTATCAAGCAGTTCCTAATATACAGCTGTGCTTTGGTCAGGTAGTTTTGGTTCCAAATTTGCATGGATTTCAGCCAGATCGGCAGGCCATTTCCGGTGTGCGAGTGTGTGACAAGACTTTAGGCCATGTGCCTAAAGTCCTGCTTTACCCAGACATCTAGAAATATTGGATAATGGCGTACCTAAATGCACACAGCTTTGCAGCCGGTGGCTCGCTCCCCAGGCAAGCAGAGTGCTGTAGTATCACCGCTTCATGTGTCCCAGGAGGCATCCATTTGGTCTCCCCCTATCTATTTCTGGCTAGAAACTTCTAATGCAGCGCACTCTCCAAAGAGTGCCAAGCCCTCAAAACCCACCTCCAGCTGAATAGGAGTGTATTAGGGTATATCCACATTCGGGGGATTTGTTGCAGAAATATCTGAGACGGTCCTACTCGTATGAATGGGACTAACAGTGTGTGCTGCAGAAACAACCCCAGTCACATGTATGGAACAGATTCTGAGTGGCCACGTGTCACTACAGCCTTAGGAGACAGTGGACCAGTTACTTCAGCCATGTATTAGCATCTCACAGCATGCAAACATGAGAAGTGTTTTACTTCTGCACACCCTCTCCCAAAAAAAAAAAAAAAAAGTCTCATCCATGATCACAAGTTTCTATATGCTTTTTACTTGGGGGTTGGGGGCATATGTTTATTGTCACACAACACCACATCATTTTACCTCCTCTAAGGCTTTAGCCCCAGCAGTCGTCTTCGCATCTTTTCCAGATTTCCTATATGGGTTTTCGGTGACATCTAGTGGCTGCTTCACCAGCTCCGCTGAATCCATCAGACTAACTGGCACAATGCTAAACGCATAGATGCACTGCAACGTGAAACAATGGAGGGTTAAGCCTTACAGAACCAAAACTGGTCAGCAATGTTGTACACACGTGCATCACACGCTACTTTTCTTACCCGGAATATTACTTTAAAATTCTGAAGGTATTCAAGAAGAGTCAGATGGAAGAGAGAATTACTGCAGGATCAGACTACACAGGGTTTGTTTGTAGTCTGTTACCATGGAGACACAGGGCAGCATAAACCAACTCAGTTTTTTTTTCCCTTTTTAAAAAGACGCAAAGTAAGTTGATTTCTTATTTTATACACTTGCCCCAACTGGAATATAAGGCATAAAACCATCGTTTTCAAAGCTCTAGGTGCAATATACAGCGCGCAGCACTTGTTTGAAGTGCTAGCTGATGCTCTGCTCGGGGACTCAAGCAATAGGCAATGTAATGAGTTCCCCTTGCTATCGTGTTCTTGATAATTCGCTGACACGAACACCGCAAGCCCTGAGTGCCATGGGGCCGTGCGGCTCGTCATTATTAGAAAAGCTTCAGGACCTCCGGGAACAAGTCACGAGGTTTGAACGGCACCATTTAGTACAGAATTTTAAATTAAACAAGTGTTAAAATTGTCCCGTCAGCAAAAATGTTATGGCGACCCTCTGGTTCCCAGTAAGCGTGTCATTGTACGTGTAGAATGTAGAGATTTCATACCAAGTGCCCTCCTTTTCAGTGTGATTGATGTGCTGCCTCCCAGTCCCCTCTTCATGTATGCAAAAAGGCCACCAGCTTCTCAGACTACCCTACAGTGTGCTTTAGTAGTAGCATCCCCCCCCCCTCCCCCGTTTTTGACTACAATCAGCGCTGATCCATCCGAGAGCAGGGAAAGTGTCTTAGGTCCCATTTACACGGGTCAATTGTCGGGCAAACGACTGTTCATAGAACACTAGTTGCCGACAATTGCCCTGTGTAAACAGGGCAGCGATCAGAAGATAAACGAGCAAACGCTCAATCATCTGCTGATCGTATCGTTTTCGGAAGGACATCTCCCTGTGTCAATAGGGAGACGCGCTGCCGACATTATAGAAATGTATGGGGACAAGATCGGAGTGACGAGCGCTCGCCCCCATCCATAGCACCTTGTGAAAAGTAGCGCCGATCAACCAGCTGCCTCGCTGATTGGCGCTCGTTTAGACGCCACAGGACAGGCCGTGTAAGAGGACCTTTAGACTACTGAAGCACACGGTGTATAGGGTACTCTGAGGAGCTGGTGGCCATACATTAAGAAGGGACTAGGAATGAGACAAACCTTGGCTGCAACATTGAAAAGGAGGGCACCAGGTATATCATCTATGCATCCTGCTTGAATAGTTAAATTGTGTTACTGTGATCCAGGGCGTCGCTATCAGGTGTGTTTTTAATGTAGATGCCGGTGGCCTACTTTACCTTTTTCTTACCAGGATTGCCGACACTTGCCAATGCTATGAACCGACTGACATGCTGGGCATTTTCTTGCAAGACGACATGGTTTCTATATTAAAAAGGAAATGTCACAAATAAGTTCTAATGCCGGAAAGTGGCAAAAAAAAAAAAAAACAAGTGAAAAGATCTCAATCAACAAAGAACCGGACAGACGGATGACGCCACACGAAACAACGAATGATGTTTAAAGAGTCCTTACCGACCTGTATGGAAGCCGCTCGTAGTTTTCTCCTTGTAGTGCAGAGAAGTGATATCGAGGCTTTAAGCTGGCAGCGAGACTGGCGACGGACGCAGATCCACAAGTTTTCACGTTTACATCAGTCTGAGGGAAAAAGAAAAACTAACTCATTGAGGGAGAATTACTAAGCAAAACATGCCGGAATCCGGACAAACGGCACCACAAAAAAAAAAAAGTGCAAATTGATTGCGTTTTAGATAGTTTTGTGCCAAATCTATTATACGGAGTGCGCTATATTTGGCGCTGTTACGGTCTATCTGGTCTAATTGTATCCGATATAACTCAAGATCCAGATTAAGTGTCCCTCTAAATAATCCCTATAGCAGTCAAATATAAGTATTCTCCTAGTCCTTCAGTTGTCCATAGGGGGCAGTATTCTAATAGTTAGTGTTTGAGGAGAAAACATTTAGTGTAGTGTTTAATCCCTCCCTATACATATGCCTTTTAGGTTCCCAAACTCAGGCGCCCCTTTTATGAGGCACTGCAAAAGAACATCTCTCATTCTGGCGGACATGGCCCATCCATGTATTACAAGTAAGGCCATTCATCTCGCTGCCAGGAAAATGCCTGCATCGTCCCCCAGGATAATCCTGATGAGAGAGAGAGAATCCCAGCAGTTTATGTATAAAGTCTGCAATGTAAGTGATGAATGTTTACTGTACTAATAATGTGAGTATAAATTGTGCCTGGAGCAACAGAAAAAGTAAATGAAAAAAAAATAAAACCTACACACCGGAGCATTGCCATAATTCCAGACATCTTTGGGCCATGGAGACGTCAGCAATATATCCACACCTTTGAATTTGGAGTTTGACGTCAGGGACGTTCTCAGGGACATGACATCCTTTGCAACAAAGCAGTAGGCAGGAGCTGGCTCGCTGGAAGACTCGATGCCACTTAGATAGGCGATCTGGAGGCCGGACGCACCAGTAAATACTCCTTTACGACCTGAAAATTAACGAAATCTTTGCTCAAAAAAAGCTTAGGATATGCTAAGAACTCTTTTTTTTTTGCAGCAGAAACCTGGAATGAGTGACAGCCGCCATGTTAGAAGTTATGGAGCAACCATTTAGTCACAGAGTCACCCGGGCTTCATAGAAATGCACAGTAGCCGATTCTTCCCCTCTACACCGAATTCAATATAGTAAAAAATATTTGGCAAACTGGGCAGTTAAAGGAAGGGTGTAGCGAAAAAAAAATATTTTTATATATCAATTTGCTTTTAGTGTTTTATTAAAATACATTTTATTTTTGTGGGTTTGTGTTTTACTTTTTGTTTTTCTAACTTTTTCTTCACTATGGGGGCTGCCATTTTTTTTTCATCTCTGTATGTGTCGATTAACGACACATACTGAGATGGAATACAGCACATACAGCCCCATAGAGAATGTGAACGGGAGCCGTTCCATTCACTATGGTGTACGCCGTCTGTGTGGGAACGGCGCATGCGCCGCTCCCACACAGTCCAAATGGAAGGTCTTCGGCCGAGCGACATCCGGCGCCATTTTCTTGTGGACCGGAAGCCGCGGCCGGACAGTAAGATGACTACTTCCGGTCGCGGCTTCCGGACATGTGATTAGAAGCACTAGGAGCGGAGGCGGCAGGAGCAGGTAAGTTATGTCTGTGTTTGTTCGTGTTTTACTGTCCGATTACCACTGTATGTAAGCCTACTACACTGTGCATTCGCTCAAAAAATGGCGGCACACAGTGTAGGAGGTTTGAACATTCAATCCCCTCCTTTCTCCTGGCACTAGCCAGGATAAGGGAGGGGGGATTGTGTGAGGACAATAGAGCGAGTGTGTCTTCTCCAATTTTAAAGCATAAAGCAATGAGGTTCTTTACCACATGCCAATGCTGCAATTTTTGGAATTGCTCCCTCTAGTGGCCACCACAGGGAAATGTTATAAATTAGAATCTAATTTATAATATTTCCTGACTTGTGAAAAAATTATAACAATGTCTAATCATGTATACAATAACGGTTTAACTAAAAAAAAAATTCTAGAAACACATTTTCTTTAAAAGCTAGAAAAACAAAGAAAGGAGGAGTCCATTGTTCTTTAATAGGGTGTCTCAAGGTCCCCTCAAAGTTTTATGACTATACTGACGCCCCAATGCCGGTGCCCATAGGGATCCATTCCGCTTTCTATAGACCCTGAATAATATCTTTCATTTGCTATACAGTTAGATTCAGTTCTGCTCCCTTGTCCCTTACTGCTTGTAAGTGCCACCAAATCTTCGGGTGTTCATGGAAAAGCTGTAGAACGTCTCCCATGTATAGAGAACGACTTACCCAAATAGGTTATATTGGTAGCCAACTCACAGCCATCAACATCTTCAAAATATTTCACCGTCTCTTGATTATTTGCCCCAAGAACATAGGTCTGAATAGGAGCTGAAGGGAAAAGTAGAAATTTGAGGATTATAAAATATTTCACATCAATAACTATTCATCATGGGGTTTACTATAGGGGCGTTACAAGAGAACAACAGTCATGTCGTCTATCCTAAGGATTTGCCAGGGTTCAGGACTTTAAAAAAAAAAATCCAAATATATAGAAACCAAATAAACAGGTTTGGTAGCCAAATTAAAAACCAACATTACTACGTGTAAAATAAAGAAAACCTTTACGCTTGAATGTTTATAGCAGCTCTTTGCTTGACCTGATGGAGGACGTCCCGAGTAAGGAAACCCATACGATTATATCCGTATGCCCCAAGAGGGCACATGCAAAGGGTCCCCCTAGGACACGTCTTTGAACGGGTTTTCCGCTTCCATTATGTATAATATGACATACCCTGCTTTGCTCCAGACTTATATTCCTGCCAAAGGGCTTCACTTTCCGGGCCAGTTCCAAAGAAACTTCCAACGCACAACAACAACTGCAAAAACGAAAAGAAAAATCAATAACAAATAGATATGGAAGTATCCAGACAAGACAGCACAGGGTGACCAAGAGGTATTGGTTTCCCGGTACAGAGCATTCCCCTGGCATCGCGACTGCCACTAAGGCCGGCACTTCATGTGCTTGTGCCCCTGCACTACACGCGGACATCCACATCCCTATGCGCAGTGACGGCTCTAGCGGCCTCTCCCGATTGGCCATCGGCAGCACTTGCGACCGTCGCACCGCGAGAACTGAACATCTGAATAATAAGTATTGTTACGATGCCCTCCCACTCCCATCAAAACTGCTGACAGATTCCCTTTATCAGACTAATCTCTCAAGGCCAAATAGATGCCCTGAGGGAGGCGAACGTCAATAGATGCCCCAACAGTACAAGGATCTGCATTGTGACAAATACCCATTAGGGCTAAGGCATCGCGGCAACTTTTGCTGTAAAATTGTCCGTCACCAATGTTTACCTATAAGGAGAAAGTCACGGGACAAACACAAGAACTCCAATATGGTTTGAGTTATTGCGATGGTTGGAAGTTTTACCACGAGGTCGTCAGACGATCACCCATGATTTTACCACAACCGCATCACTGCAACCGAATGTCTCCTTATAGACGACAAGAGCGAGGACAATCCTTACAAAGAGTTCGACCTGGTTGAATTTTCTTGCGATTGTCGAAAAGTCGTCCGTGACCTGGATGGCCATAGGGAAGAGCTTGCGGCACCGCCGTCGCCACGTAGTCCTAACATAACCCTTAGCAAAGCGCAAAGGTCATTTTAGGCCAGAATCGCACACAGTTTTTTGAGCCAATGGCAGAAGTGGATCCAAAAGAAAGGAAAGGTATGAAGAAAAGACTGATGCATCGCCTTTCTTTTATGTCCATTCCGGGGATTGGCTAAAACCAAAAAAAGCAAAAACCAAAAAAAAAAAAAAAACGGAGCCAAAAACTGCATCAAAACCGTTCGCGGGATCCTGGCTTAAAGGGGTTGTGCCAAGATAGACATTCATCACCGATCCACAGGGTAGGTGATAAATGGCCGACTGCTGGGACCCCCACCATTCACTACAATGGTGGCCTCTTGGCGGTGGTCAACAGAAACAGCAAAGTAAATCGCTCTGCTATTTCCGTCGGCCCCATAGATCGTAGGAGCAGAACAGCGAAATCACTGCAAGCTCAGGATCCGTTGCATGATGGAACCCATTGATTTTAATCGGTTCCGTCGAGTCTTCGTCACGGTTCCGGTCATTTTGCTACACATAATAGCACAGTATACTTCACCATTTTGTCCGGCAAAGCCAACCAAATTTGTGACTAATTCCCCTAACAGAGACGCCGACACAGATGTGAACAGTCCCCTAGAGAAGGTTCCTCCAGGCTTGACATTATTTGGTATATTGAAAGTCTAACATTAAATTTACTTACGTCAAACTGTCCGCTCTTCTTCTGAATTTGACGAACCCTGTTAAACAGAACATCAAACTTTCCATAAACATCACCGGAGGCCAATCTGTAAAGAGAAGACAAACCGTCAGAACCAGCACTTACAAGAGTAATGGAGTAAGACGCCCCCTACAGGGAGTCATTGGAATATTACAGGGCAGACTTCCACAATGCATTGGGTGTTCTTAGCAAAAAGATATTCTTTTGTAGTTTGAAACAGCGTTCGATAGATCGTCTGACCAATGTGGTTCCTGGAAGAACAGTTGGCATCAAAAGTGGGCAAAACGGGCCACATGTTGAACCTTGGCATTTGTTCCAATCGATTTCTTTACACGTTCGTGTATTGTGAAGGTATTTTCCTCCAGGCTACACCTTTAAAGGGGTATTCCGGTTACAACAAGTTACCCCCTATCCGTAGGGTAAGGGCTAGCTCGGTTTCCAACAGTTCGGACCCACCACTGTTTACGAGAACGGGGAGCCCAAATTTGCCCGAGCCCCAAGTTTGATCCGAGCAGCAGGTCGCTCATGCGCACTGCTGCTCTATTCATCCTCTATGGCAGCGCCGGAAAAAGCCGAACACTGCACTCGCCCATCTCCGACGCTGCCATAGAGAACGAATGGAGCGGCAATGCACATGAGCGACCCGCCGCTCGGTTCAGATTTGGGGGTTCAGGCAACTTCAGGCTCCCAGTTCTCGTGAACTGGGGGTCCCAGCTGCCGGACACCCACCGATCAGCGAGCTAGCCCTTACACTACGGATAGGGGGTAACTTGTTGTAACCGGAATACCCCTTTAAGGCGTCATGCACACGACCATAGTTTTGCAGCTGCATACTATAGGCAATGGCAGAACACTTTCTATCCTATTGGCGAACGCACACGACCATGGTTTCCACGGTCTGTGCGTTGTCTAGGAGCCCGAAATCAAACAGGAAGTATCATTTTACCGTCCACATTTGCGGTTAGGGCTCCTTAAAGTCAATGCACATCTTGCGTGGACGGTCCGTAAACGGCAGACATAATCACGGACCATGGACACAGCTACGGTCGTGTGTACGAGGCCCAACACTGACAAAATGTCATTTACAGGCAGCAAGTGCCACGGTCAGCACCCTATAGAGTTACTGCTTGCCAACCATTGGTAAGATACTGGTGCAAGTAAAAAGTGGAGCAGTTGCCCATAGCAACCAACCAAGCTGCAGCTTTCATTTTTCAAAAGTACTCTGAAAAATGAAAGGTGGATTCTGATTGGCTGCCATGAGCAACTGCTCCACTTTTACTTCCCCGGAAATGTGTGCGCCATATTCTATAGGTTTCAAACAAGCAGGTTTGAGGAGCAGCTAATACAACCCTGCTCGTCTCTCACTACCCTCTTCCTGTCCATACTCACACCCGCAGCGCCTTCTCCGACATGTCTCCGGCTCACCTCAGCTTCAGCAGTCCGAAAACCCCACTAATACAGCATGGAATACCCACAAGACAACTTCCGGCCAGGCTCCTACCTGATAGGCCAGCCGGAATCATGTGATCAATCATCGCGCTCAACTACGGTTGGGATTTGTAGTTTCATTTATATCGCGGTATTACGGAAGAAACAGGAAGAAAACTACGATTCCCATAATACATCATAGAGTCTTGCAAGATTGTTTTTTCTTAAAGCAGTGAATTTATACATTTTACTAACGTAAAATTGTAGTTTATTTCAGGACAATATTCGGCGAAAACATAAATAGGAGAAAAATATAGACACGCGAAATGTGGGAGGAGTTTATGAGTACGGGAAGGGTTTATTCGCGGAGGGCGTGGCCGTCATTCTATGGGCGTGGTTTTGATTTTGACGTGTAGGAAATACAGGGTATTTTAGTAGGTAATTGGCTGCTTCACTATAGAATTCCAGGCAGGAAACCAACAGAAATAACTAAAATGTAAATAACGGGTGTGCGTTGTGCAGATGCATTTCTCCAACCATGTGATGGCCGCAACACGTGTGATCTAAGTCCTGTCCAGATGAATCACGTGATCCACGTGGCCATAATACGGACGCAAAAATGTGTCCATGTTGTGGCCGCATCAAAGCGTTAGGGCATGTTGACACGGCTTATTTTCAACCGGTTTTTGGGCCGAAAAATCGGAAACGGAACGCCTCCAAACATCTGCCCATTGATTTCAATAGGAAAAACGGCGTTCTGTTCCGACAGGGCGTTTTTTTACGCGGCCGTTTTGAATAACGGCCGAAAGTAGCCCGTGTGAACATGCCCTTATAGTGTAGCGTTAGCAATTTTCCAAGTAAACAGGGGGAGGGACCTGACCTGCGGACCCCTTCACGTAAATTCCAAACCCTCTTGTGTGGCAGAAATACTAAAGGCGATTTGGTAAAAAAATATCTGAATTTTATTGCAAATTGCGGCAAAAAAAGTTTATGGCGGTCCAAAAGTGATAGCGGTGTCGTAACTAAGACAAGTCATACTATGCGCCAAATTTATTAACCCCTTAAAGACGCAACCAATTTTGATCTTCAGGATGTAAATAATTTTTTAGTGCGAGGCCGCGTTATTTGCGGGACGAGTTGTAGCCTCTTTCGCACCATTTTGGAGAACATATACGGCAGTTGTAACAGTCCGGCTCGCTACATATCCAGACCACAGGAGGGTTGGAGAGTAAACAACTGCATACAGGGGACGGAAATAAAGTTTAAAGATTCAATTAACAAAATAAAAACATTATAGGGTTAACCAATGTAGCAGAGTTAAGAACATGAAACAGAAGTTCAAGTAAAACTTCAACAGGAACAGCAGAGCTGAATCCGCAAAACTGGAGCATAGCCGCCCTACAATCCAGCATCGGCAGCACGGACACAGCACATTAGGGACTGGAACAGTAGAGTTGAGTTTGCAACAATAACAGCAGAGCCAAGTAGCAGTAGGTATGCAGAGCTGAGTTTGCAGCAGGAACAACTGAGCTAAGTCCACAGCACGGACACCACAGCTAGGAGATCAGCGAGGCCACTCAGGGTTTAGCAGCGGACATACAGTAGAGCCGGGTTGCAGTTCAGGAACAGCAGAGCCGCGTTTGTTAAATGACAGCCAGGCATTCCAGGCCTCGCAGTGACATAGCAGAGTTTAACGCCAGGAATAGCGGCACACAGCAGCAGAGTCTCAGCAGGCTTATATGCAGAATACCATACAACAAAAATTAGATTGTAAGCTTACAGGCCCAGGGAATCTGTAGTAGAAACAAAATGTAATACTAATGTAAAATTGTGAATATGACAAGGAAATGTTTTAGGGTATGATCACACGGCTTATTTTCGGCCGTTTTTCGGGCCGCAAACAGCTGAAAAACGGCCGAAAAATCGGAAGCAGAACGCCTTCAAACATCTACCTATTGATTTCAATGGGAAAAACGGCGTTCTGTTCTGAAGGGGCGTTTTTTTTACGCGTAAACAAGAAACGCCCACGAAAAAGAAGAGCATGTCACTTCTTGAGCCGTTTTTCATTGACTCCAAAGCTCGGCCGTAAAAAACGCAGCAAAAAATGCGAGTTGCTTAAAAAAAACGGCTGAAAATCAGGAGCTTGTTTCCCTTGAAAACAGCTCCGTATTTTCAGACGTTTTTTAGTAAGCGTGTGAACATAGCCTGATATCAAGTGTTGAAGTGCAAGATGTATCACTGCTGACCTTGAATTGTAATGGCCTGCTATGTGAGTGAAGTGTCGGGGTGGCGTGCTCTCCCTGTCATATATCACCAGCCGTCAGCAGCCTCCAAAATAGCCATGGAAAAAAAACATGAGGATCCGCTGTAGGTGAGCCCAGCGACTGGAAAGACAATAAATTCCGCTCATGCCGCACAATGTGGGATGTCAGCGGGAAACGCAACGGGATCTTGAAATAAACGGCACCAAATCTCTCCCAGATGAGCGATTAAATCGGCTGCTGACCTATTTAGTCCCTGCTGAGGTCGCCAACCTGTCATAGTCCAGAGTTTTCCCTAATTTCACTGGAATTACATCGTTTGTAAGGCCGGAAAAAAGGAAATACAGCCATCCAGTTCAGCCTAATATTCTGCCATGTGTATCCCGACACCAATATGGCAAGCAGGATAAATCAGAATAAATCACTGGATCAACTTCCCATCTCCAGTAATCTAGTAACTATAACTTGTTCTCTACAGGGGGGGCTGTATAGCATTACCTACAGGGGGGGGCTGTGTGGCGTTCTCTACAGTGGGGGCTGTATGGCATTATCTACAGAGGGGGCTGTATGGCGCTAACGCCATACAGCCCCCACTGTAGAGAACGCTATACAGCCCCCACTGTAGAGAACGCCATACAGCCCCCCTGTAGGTAACGCTATACAGCCCCCCCTGTAGGTAACGCTATACAGCCCCCACTGTAGAGAACGCCATACAGCCCCCACTGTAGAGAACGCCATACAGCCCCCCCTGTAGAGAACGCCATACAGCCCCCACTGTAGAGAACGCCATACAGCCCCCTCTGTAGATAACGCCATACAGCCCCCTCTGTAGAGAACTCCATACAGCCCCCTCTGTAGATAACGCCATACAGCCCCCCTGTAGAGAACGCCATACAGCCCCCCTGTAGGTAACGCTATACAGCCCCCCCTGTAGGTAACGCTATACAGCCCCCACTGTAGAGAACGCCATACAGCCCCCACTGTAGAGAACGCCATACAGCCCCCCCTGTAGAGAACGCCATACAGCCCCCCCTGTAGAGAACGCCATACAGCCCCCTCTGTAGAGAACGCCATACAGCCCCCTCTGTAGATAACGCCATACAGCCCCCCTGTAGATAACGCCATACAGCCCCCACTGTAGAGAACGCTATACAGCCCCCACTGTAGAGAACGCCATACAGCCCCCCTGTAGGTAACGCTATACAGCCCCCCCTGTAGGTAACGCTATACAGCCCCCACTGTAGAGAACGCCATACAGCCCCCACTGTAGAGAACGCCATACAGCCCCCCCTGTAGAGAACGCCATACAGCCCCCTCTGTAGATAACGCCATACAGCCCCCTCTGTAGAGAACTCCATACAGCCCCCTCTGTAGATAACGCCATACAGCCCCCCTGTAGAGAACGCCATACAGCCCCCCTGTAGGTAACGCTATACAGCCCCCCCTGTAGGTAACGCTATACAGCCCCCACTATAGAGAACGCCATACAGCCCCCACTGTAGAGAACGCCATACAGCCCCCCCTGTAGAGAACGCCATACAGCCCCCCCTGTAGAGAACGCCATACAGCCCCCTCTGTAGAGAACGCCATACAGCCCCCTCTGTAGATAACGCCATACAGCCCCCCTGTAGATAACGCCATACAGCCCCCCTGTAGATAACGCCATACAGCCCCCCCTGTAGATAACGCCATACAGCCCCCCTGTAGGTAACGCTATACAGCCCCCCTGTAGGTAACCCCCTGGTTTGTGATGGAGAACTTCAGGGGACTTTCAGTCCCCTGTTCTCCCTATCAATGCCAGCGATCACACAGGTATCCCCTGTCCTGTGGAGATCCTGTGGATAGGGGATACATGTCTTTTGTTTAATGGCAGAGCGTGGAGATACCTGCTCTGCCGTAGTGTTCAGTGGCGTCGCGCTGTAGCAGCCATAGCGGCTGCTAGCGGAGCCTCCGGTCATGGTGGGGGCCCGTGCCGGCGGGCGACATGGGCCCCCTCATGCTGCGGGCCCCATAGCAGCCGCTACGGCTGCTACGGCGGTAGTTACGACTCTGATTACACTCCGGAAGGGCATCCAGGCCCCTGTGAAACTCTTTTAGTGAATTCTCCATAAAAACTTCTTTTGGCAGAGATCTACATAGTCTGACTGCTCTTACAGTAAAGAATCCTCTTCTATGTTTGTGAAACCTTCTCGTCTATACGTTGGGGATGCCCTTTGTTAAGGTATGTACACACGCACTGTTTTCAGACGTAATTTGGGCGTTTTACGCCTCGAATTACGCCTGAGAAAACGGCTCCATTACGCCTACAAACATCTGCCCATTGCTTTCAATGGGTTTTACGATGTTCTGTTCCCACGAGGTGTAATTTTACGCGTCGCTGTCAAAATACGACGCGAAAAAAAGACGCCCGCGAAAAAGAAGTGCATGTAACTTCTTGGGACATTTTTGGAGCCGTTTTTCATTGACTCCATTGAAAAACAGCTCCAATAACGTCCGTAAAATACGCCGCGAAAAACGCGAGTAGTTACAGAAACGTCTGAAATTCAAGAGCTGTTTACGCCTGAAAACAGCCCCGTATTTTCAGACGTATTTTGCTACTGCGTGTGAACATACCCTTATAGGTACAGTCCTGGGTATAAATAGATCATGAGAGAGATCTCTGTACTGCCCTTTTATATATTTATACATAGTTATTAGAGGTTACCACTCAGTTGTATTTTTTCTAAACTAAATAACCCCAATTTTGATGATCTTTCTTGGTATCATAGTACACCCATTCCATTTATTACGTTAGTCGATCGCTCTGCCAGAGGCGTAGCTCGGTTCTCCTGCACCCGGGGCAAAGATGCAGATTGGCGCCCCCCCCCCCCCCCAACTTATTTCCCGACATCTCCTTCCCCCTCGCCATGTTTGCTTTCTTTACCAATCAATGAGGTGCCATTTTTTTTTTTCACAATTTTTTTAATGTAACTCAAGGAGCATAAAAGCATTTCTACATTTTACAAGCGATATAGTTATATAAGGGTGTTAACATAAAAATAAATTAATAGAAAATAAATTAAAGGGGCCACACACAGCCCCCTGTAGATTGCACCACACACAGCCCCCTGTAGATTGCACCACACACAGCCCCCTGTAGATAGCATCACACATAGCCCCCCCTTGTAGTTAACGCCACACAGCCCCCCTGTTGTAGATAGCACCACAGCCCCCCTTGTAGATAGCGCCACACACAGCCCCCCTTGTATATAGTGCCACACACAGCCCCTCTCTTGTAGATAGTGCCACACACAGCCCCCCTTGTATATAGCGCCACACACAGCCCCTTGTAGATAGCGCCACACACGGCCCCTTGTAGATAGCGCCACACACAGCCCCTCTCTTGTAGATAGTGCCACACACAGCCCCCCTTGTAGATAGCGCCACACACAGCCCCTTGTAGATAGCGCCACACACAGCCCCTTGTAGATAGTGCCACACACAGCCCCCCTTGTATATAGTGCCACACACAGCCCCTCTCTTGTAGATAGTGCCACACACAGCCCCCTTGTATATAGCGCCACACACAGCCCCTTGTAGATAGCGCCACACACAGCCCCTTGTAGATAGCGCCACACACAGCCCCTCTCTTGTAGATAGTGCCACACACAGCCCCCCTTGTAGATAGCGCCACACACAGCCCCTTGTAGATAGCGCCACACACAGCCCCTTGTAGATAGCGCCACACACAGCCCGTCTCTTGTAGATAGTGCCACACACATCCCCCCTTGTAGATAGTGCCACACACAGCCCCCCTTGTAAATAGCGCCACACACAGCCCGCTTCCCCCCTTGTAGATAGCGGCACACTCCACCCCTTGTAAATAGCGGCACACTCCCCCCCTTGTAGATAGTGCCACACACAGCCCCTCTCTTGTAGATAGTGCCACACACAGCCCCCCTTGTAGATAGTGCCACACATAGCCCCTCTCTTGTAGATAGCGCCACACACATCCCCCTTGTAGATAGCGCCACACACAGCCCCTTGTAGATAGTGCGACACACAGCCCCTCTCTTGTAGATAGCGCCACACACATCCCCCCTTGTAGATAGCGCCACACATAGCCCCCCTTGTAAATAGCGCCACACACAGCCCGCTTCCCCCCTTGTAGATAGCGGCACACTCCACCCCTAAGGGCCGGCCTTAGGTGGGATGGTGCTCTGTGTGGGACTCTCTATTGCCACCCCCTACACAAAGAAAAAATTAACCACATATATAGACACGCACATAATGGAACATATATACTGTACATACATAAAGACAGATATTTAGACATACAAGCAAATATACATACACACATCTGGAATATATACATACAGGTAAATATATAGACGTACAGACACATATACGCACACACACCGGCAGATAAATACACAGACAGGAACATATACAAATACATAAAACGCACATTCACAAACAGACCTATATATACCCAGTACAGATAATGTAGTATATTTCACGTGCAGCCCTATGTAACACCACAGATAACACACAGTAATAATTGAATACATATAATGTAGTAGAGGTTACCTGCAGTCCTATGTAACACCACAGATAACACAGTGATAACTCTCTGAGTACAGATAATGTAGTAGATCATAACTATACCCACAGTCACATATAAACACACACATAGGCATATATATAAGGACAGCAGAGTATATAAGGGGCAGCAGGGTATATGGGGGTCAGCATGGTATATAGGGGTCAGCAGGGTATATAGGGGGCAGCAGAGTATATAAGGGGCAGCTAGGTATATAAGGGGCAGCAGGGTATATAGGGGCAGCAGGGTATATAAAGGGGCAGCAGGATATATAGGGGACAGAAATATATAGGGGAAGAAGGGTATATAGGGGGCAACACAGTATATAGGGGCAGCAGGGTATATAGGAGGCAGCACAGATACCTGCATTTTATCTGGTCTACTTTAATATTGAATACACACTTTTACAAAGAGAAAAACACATGCAGAGACATACACACACACACACACACACACACACACACACACACACACACACACACTGTAACATATACACATACAAACACAGAGACACATACTGTATACACACAGACACATACTGTATACACACAGAGACAACAGACACTCACCATGTATCCTTGCTGACAGGATCACAGGTTTCTTGCAAGACGGGCTGTTGGCGGAGCTTCCTCCTCTGCTTTTCAGCTGTTATTTACTCCATGTGTGTAACAGCACAGCACAGAGTAGAGGCAGAGCCCAGTGGCGCTATCTACATGCTGGGAGGGTGCAGCACGGGAGTGGACCAGTTCAGGTGACTGGACTGGTCCACTTCCTGGCCGTCACAGACCCCAGTCAGAATGCCGCTGTTTGATAAGTTCTTCTTGGGCCCCCCAAACTTCTTCTCATGGCCGACAGCACGCAGCTAACAGCTCCTAAGTGACTCAATGATGCAGCACCAGCAGCCAGGGGCGTCACTAAGGTCTTAAAACAGCGTCAGGTCTTAAAACTGGCTGACAGTGTCCATTACTAAGTCGGGGCTTAATGTCATGCCGTTGCAGAAGCTAACACTAACCACCCAATATTAGCCCGGTACCCACCGACACCAGGGGTACCTGGAAGAGCTGGGTACGATCCAGTACCCGACCATCTGTAGTGATGGTTGGTTACTGGGGCGGCCGCAGGCTGGTATTATCAGGTTAGGAAAGGCCAGAGACAGTGGCCCTTCCCACCCTGGTAATGCTAGGCTGCTGCTGCTGTGTTCCATCTGGCTGGTTATGAAAAATGGGGGAACCCCACAGTTTTTTTCCAATTATTATTATTTATTTTTTTAAATGACGTGGGGTCCCCCAAATTTTTCATAACCAGCCAGATACAACACAGCAGCAGCAGTCTAGTATTACCAGGGTGGGAAGGGCCACTGTTTCTGGCCTTTCCTAGCCTAATAATACCAGCCTGCGTCCGCCCCAGTACCCATCCATCCCTACAGATGGTCAGGTACTGGATCGTACTGAGCTCTTCCCGACACCCCTGATAGCGGTGGGCACCAGGGTAGTAATGGGGATTAGTGTTAGCCTCTGCACCGGCTAACACTAAACCTCGCCTTAGTAATGGGCGTTGTCAATCAGCCAGCGGCCATTACTAAGGCGGTATTAATTAATTTAAAAAAAATAGCAATATATAGAGAAAATATTTTATTGAAATAAAAAAAACACACAACCCTCATTAACCATTTTATTGAGAATAAAAAAAGCCGTCATTGAAGTAGTCCTCGAATCTGACGTAGTCCAACTGAACCTGTAAAGAAACACAAACAAAGAAAACATTAGTAACACATGTGGTAGGCTTAGATACAGGACCCATGTGTGATACTGTCTATTGGACCCTGTATCTAAGCCTACCACGAGGTAGGCTTAGATTCAGGGTCCAGCAGATAGTAATCATATACAGTATAAGATTACTGTCTGCTGCAGCCCTGTATCTAAGCCTACCATGTGTTCGGCTTAGATACAGGGCCCATCAGAAGGGATGACACATGGGCCCTGTATCTAAGCCTACCATGTGGTTTACTTAGATACAGTGCCCAGCAGACAGGATCATACAATGTGTGATCTTGTCTGCTGGGCCCTGTATCCAAGCCTACCACATGGTAAGCTTAAAGGGGTTGTCCAGTCCCTAAAAATTGATGGCCTATCCTCCTCATGAGAGGGTCAGGGTGCGACTGCCGATACCCCCGCCAATCAGCTGTTCTCAAGGGGGTGCAGTGCTCGTACGAGCGCTGCTTCCCCTTCAATCCAGTAAATTGCTCACACTGTGAAGTGCGATTCACAGGGCCCCAGCAGATAGTAATAGTATTGATTGCTGCAGGGGTTAAAACTACCAGACAGGTTCCCATGATATATACAATGAATTGAAAACAATTGAATCTGCCCTGCAATTTTGTTATTATAAATATATCCTCTATAATTACAGCTCACGAACCAAGCTCATACATATATACAGTACCACAACCAAGCTCAGTACATAAATACAACACCAGAACAAAGCTCAGTACATATATACAGCACTAGAACAAAACTCATACATATATACAGTACCAGAACCAAACTCAGTACATAAATACAACACTAGAACCAAGCTCTGACATATATACAGCTCCAGAACCGAGCTCAGTACATATATACAGCACCAGAACAAAGCTCATACATATATACAGCACCAGAACCAAGCTCAGTACATATATACAACACCAGAACAAATCTCAGTACATATATACAGCCCGAGAACCAAGCTCAGTACATAAATACAACACTAGAACCAAGCTCTGATGTATATACGGCATGAGAACCAAGCTCAGTACATATATACAGTACCACAATCAAGCTCAGTACATAAATACAGCACTAGAACTAAGCTCATACATATATACGGCACCAGAACAAGCTCATACATATATACAGCATATATACAGCACCAGAACCATGCTCATACATATATACGGCACGAGAGCCAAGCTCAATACATATATACAGCCCCAGAACCAATACATATATACAGCCCCAGAACCAAAGTCAGTACATAAATACAGCACTAGAACCAAGCTCAGTACATGAATACAATACCAGAACCAAGCTCAGTACATAAATATAGCACCAGAACCAAGCTCAGTACATATATACGTCCCCAGAACCAAGCTCAGTACATAAATACAGCACTAGAACCAAGCTCATACATATATACAACTCCAGAACCAAGCTCA
Organism: Rhinoderma darwinii; assembly: GCF_050947455.1. Lineage (NCBI taxonomy): Eukaryota > Metazoa > Chordata > Amphibia > Anura > Rhinodermatidae > Rhinoderma > Rhinoderma darwinii. Next base: position 15,442,581 of record NC_134689.1, on the reverse strand, counting down.
GTACATAAATACAACACTAGAACCAAGCTCTGACATATATACATTTTCAGAACCAAGCTCATACATATATACAGTACAAGAACCAAGCTCATACATATATACAGCACCAGAACCAAGCTCATACATATATACAGCTCCAGAACCAAGCTCAGTCCATATATACAACACCAGAACTAAGCTCAGTACATATATATACAACACTAGAACCAAGTTCTGACATATGTATAGCACCAGAGCAAAGCTCAGAATATATATATATATATATATATATATATATACACACACACACACACACACTCAGTACCACAATCAAGCTCAGTACATAAATACAGCACTAGAACAAAGCTCATACATATATACAACACCAGCACCAAGCTCAGTACATATATACAGCACCAGAACAAAGCTCAGTACATAAATACAGCACTAGAACCAAGCTCATACATATATACGGCACCAGAACAAAGCTCATACATATATACAGCACCAGAACAAACCTCAGTACATAAATACAGCAGTAGAACAAAGCACAGTACATGAATACAATACCAGAACCAAGCTCAGCACATATATAAATCCCCAGAACAAAGCTCAGTACATATATACAGCACCAGAACAAAGCTCAGTACTTAAATACAGCATCAGAACAAAGATCAGTACATAAATACAGCACCAGAACCAAGCTCAGTACATATATACAGCACCAGAACAAAGCTCAGTACTTAAATACAGCATCAGAACCAAGATCAGTACATATATACAGCATCATAACAAAGCTCAGTACATATGTACAGCCCCAGAACAAAGCTCAGTACATATATACAACACCAGAACAAATACAGCTCAATTTAGTGCAACCCCTGCCGTATCGGTTTGTACGGCGTCAGCTGTTGGACCTGTAACGATCCCCTGATCGCTAGCGGATACTGATTTGTCCAGATGGGGACAACCCCGAAAGAGGAAGGACTCCATAAACAGCAGCATAGATCTCAGCTTCTTTGATTTATGTGCATAAGGTAAGATAGTTGGAAACTGTACCTAGCTGCTCTGTAAGCGGACTCTAAACTAATGTGAGTCCCTTGTCCAGCTTATTCATGACCCTTTTTTGTCCCTATAAAAAAAATTATCTTTAATTAAATGCCCTATAGGATGAATTTTTTGGAGCGCATTTTTTTATAAACTGGACTTCCCCTTTTGACTTTGTGGTCTTTCAATGGGAAAATTATAAAAAAATATTGATTTTATTTTTAGCCGTGAGTTTCTAGGTATGTGACATTCAGCATATAGCTTTACGGTCATAATTAATATGGTTAATTAGTCGTCAAGGTCACAGTTGTTACTTTTCAGTTCCAGAGTCCCATTAAGTTTTCTTCCCAATGTGTAAACATCTCAGCAATGCACGTTGGGTACATTACATATGTACAATATCAGTGTGGAAGTGGCCTGCAAAATGCATCTGTTACTAGAAATGTCACTTTTTTTAATATGCCATTCATAGGCACGTTGTTTGCCTAAGGTGGCCATATGAAGTCTTTACCAGGTAGTGGCACAACTATAAATTGCAATCACATAGGGCCCCTGGTCCTATCTACCACATGCAAAAACATTAGAGGGGAAAAGATTTTTCATTGGGATTTTCAAGTTAGACCGGCGTCTCCAGCTGTTGTGGGACAAAAAAGAAACAGATATTAGTCCATGGGGGCTCTGGGAAAAAAAACATTGTGAGAGTCTTCTCTCCTTTTCTGAAAAAAAGGGAATTAGACAATGGCTTCTAAAAATCAATACAATGTCATAAATAATACTGTCATACAAAACTCAAATAACACAAATAATATTCATATATTGTGCCCAAATAATACCACCAATCAGGATAAAAATAATAGCGCTACACTGTACCCAAACAATACCACCTTATAGGACATAAATAACTATGGTATACTGTGCCCAAATAATTCCACCATACAGGACCCAAATAACAGTTCTATAAAGTGCCAAAGTAATGCTGCCATACAGTATCCAAATAAGACTATACAGAACCCCAAAAATACTGTCGTACAGGACCAAATAACAGTGCTATACAGGGCCCAAGTAATGCTTCCATATAGGATCCAACTAATTCTATACAGTACCCAAATAATCCCAACATACAGGACCCAAATAACACTGCTATAAAGTGGCCAAGTAATTCTGCCATACAGGATGCAAAGAGGTCTATACAGTACCCCAAAAATACTGCCGTACAGGACCAAATAACAGTGCTATACAGGGCCCAAGTAATGCTGCCATATAGGATCCAAATAATTATATACAGTACCCAAATAATACCAACATACAGGACCCAAATAACACTGCTATAAAGTACCCAAATAATTCTTCCATATAGGGCCCAAATAACAGTGTTATACAGGGCCCAAATAAAAGTGCTATACAGGGCCAAAATAACAGTGCTATACAGGGCCCAAATAACAGTACTATACAGGGCCAAAATAACAGTGCTATACAGGGCCCAAATAAAAGTGCTATACAGGGCCCAAATAACAGTGCTATACAGGGCCCAAATAACAGTACTATACAGGGCCCAAATAACAGAACTATACAGGGCCCACATAACAGAACTATACAGGGCCCAAATAACAGAACTATACAGGGCCCAAATAACAGAACTATACAGGGCCCAAATAACAGTGCTATACAGGGCCCAAATAATATTGCCATACAGTGCCCAAATAACAGTACTATATAGGGCCCAAATAACAGTGCTATACAGGGCCCAAATAACAGTACTATACAGGTCTCAAATAATATTGCCATACAGTGCCCAAATAACAGTACTATACAGGGCCCAAATAACAGTACTATAAAGGGCCTAAATAACAGTGCTATACAGGGCCCAAATAACAGTGCTATACAGGGCCCAAATAACAGTGCTATACAGGGCCAAAATAACAGTGCTATACAGGGCCCAAGCTGCCATACAGGGTGCAAATAGGTGTACACAAAACCAAATAATACTGCATACAGGACCCAAATAACAGCGCTATACAGGGCCTAAGTAATGCTACCATACAGGATCCAAATAAGTCTATACAGGGCCCAAGTAATAGTCTATACATGGCCTTAGTAATGCTGCCATATAGGTCCAAAATAACAGCATTATGCGGGTCCCAACAATAGTATTCAAATTCTGAATCCTGCAGACTGTAAAAGCTGAATATAAACAAAAAACACTAACTAAATTTTTTTAGCAACTTTTGATTTTAGGGGGAAATGCCCTTTGTAAGAATGACAGATCCACTTATTTATATTACCCACAGCTGCCAGGACACATGCATTCTCCCCGGGCTGGTGTCATTCGTTCTGGGCCAGTGCCCTCTGTTTCTTGCTTTATACCCGGAGATTCCTTGGTTTATTTTTAGGTCAGTTATGTAGTTTTCATTTATTAGGAACTCGATCATAAGGTCAGGAGAATGAGTAACAATAGAAGCGTCTGCTTTGTTCTACATATAGACCGCTGCACTCCTAAAAAGTTCCCTCACACATGCCTGAGTGTAATCCATCACCCCATTATTTCTGGACAAACAAAACAGTGACCAAGTCTTAATTCACACAATCCTATAGGAATGGATGAGGAGAGAGACCCTATTAACCGCTTAGGGACGCAGCCCATTTTGTGCCTTGAGGACCTACTTTGTGTAACCCCATTTCGGGAGGCATATCTTTTTTTTGTCAGTGTAACTGTATGATGAGATGTTTTTTGCGGGATAAGTGGTATTTTTTAATGCTACCATTTTGGGTACATATAATTTTTTTACTTTTATTTATGTAGGGGGGGATTAAAAATTAACTACTATTCCGCCATTGTTTTTTGTCAATTTTTTTACGCTACTGACTGTGCATATACATAACATGTTATTTTTATTCTACGGGTCGTTAGAATTACGGCAATACCAGAAGTTTTTGTTTTCACTTTGGATTCTTTTTTTAAGTTTATTTCAGGTTTTTTTGGTCCCACTAGGGGATTTGAACCTGTGAGCGCTTCTATAATTCATTGCAATACTAATGTACTATGTCTGTCATTGTTACACTGACAGGTAATCTTAGAACCTAAGAGCCCTATAGGTTAGACAGGCCATTAGGCCCTTTTACATGGGCCAATGATCGGTAAAACGATCAGCCGATGAATGAGGGAAATGTGCTGGGGGCATGGCCGGCGCGCAATGTGAGCAGACGCATTTACTACAGCTCCTGACCTGATCCGTGACATTTATCCTGCTGAGCCTTTATAATCTCCTTGAACCGGGCTTATTCTGCGGCCATACTTCCCCGGTCAGCCGGGGAACACTCTGCTTCTGTCACTGTGGAATAATTTACTGCCATGGTTAAGGAGCGACAAGAAAGACCCAAGATGGCGCTGGTCTACTCACTCCCGCTAAATCTGGACATGCTGCAAAGACTCCGAAGGATGCGGCGGCTCACCTAAACAGGTTTGCTATCAATGCCTTTGCAGACCCCAGTATGGGAGGCACTGAGAACCCTGTATGGATGGAGGAAGGACATAGCGGTAGCTCTGCCCCAGAGTTACAGTCCAAGCAAACTGAGGAGGGGACTGTGGATCTTGTGGCAGAGGCAGAGCCCACGCTCGCTAACCTGATGAAGGCCATTACCCAATGCCATACATCCTTGACCTTTCAAGTTGGCGTATCTATCCTTAGACAGGACATTAAGAAAATTACTTCCACTATTTGCTGAGGAACGAGCCCACCGAGTGCCAATGCGCCCGCTACCACCAGGGAGCCCTCCACGCACTCTACTAGCTAAAATCATTATCGAGACAGAGACATTTTACTTCACAAAGCACGGTATCACCAGAATGTGGAGATAAATGGTTAGAAGATTTCATGGTTTCCGGACTACTCCATGGATGTGCAGAAACGTTGAGCACAGTTTTTTTTATATCAGGAGGCGCCGAAGGAATCTCCATCCTCTATCCGGCAAAACATTGTGTGGTGGCATTCGGCAGTACGCACGTCTTCGAACAACCGAAAGATGCATTGAGATGGCTAGATCAGCACGAGGAACAGCTACACACCCCTGGAGATTTATTAGATTTTCCTGATGCAGCTGCAGACCATCGTCTTACCTGTTTTTTGACCCGTGGACATTGGGTCGACATTCGCCTTAGTTATGGGTGGCGTGAGTATGACTGCCAAGATGGCTGTATGGTTAACTTGTTGATTGTACCTTATTTGACACTCAGATTTATTTCTATATATCTTTCTCATTATATGTACCCGGGTATGCCTGTATTAATATCCTGTTGGCACAAGGTAAAAGTTATAGTTTTATAGTTGGGAGCGTGAATATATTGTTGTTCTAATACTTTAGTGCCAGTATTTCTATTGATCTTATATGCGGATCAGTCCCTCAGAGGGAACGTCTACCCTTCTACCCTGTGCGAGAAAAGGTAGGAGAGGTACTGTACAACGTATACGTGGTGGCCCTTGTCCCTGATTGCCACCTGGGGCTTGTTCTTCTTGTTGAGAGGCCTGTTTGTTGGGTGGGTTTGGGGGTTAGCTGATGAGGTGCGGGGTTAGTCTGGGCTGCTCAAATGATAGTTATGTGGATTTTGGGTCTGTTTGCTGTAGGGGCCTCCTCATGTGGATATGGAAGTTTGCGCCTGTATTACATGTTTCCCCGTATATATCACGGCTACCTCAGTTAATATAATCTTCTGGAATGTGAGGGGACCAGAAGATGCCACTAAAAGAGGAGCGATATATGAATTCTCTGTATGCAAGAAACACATATGACTCCTGATAGACTTTCCCTTCTGGATAGACCATGGATGGGACAGAAATTTCATGCAACTCACACTGCATATTCTAGAGGAGTGAGTATTATTTTCCATAAAAATGTCCCGTTCGAACGTCTTGCCTCAGAAGTTGATTCTGACGGCCGATATATGTGTCTATATGGGAAGTTGTTTCAAACCCTTTGCATTTTGGTGGCAGTGTATGTTCCTCCGCCGTATTCTGGAGAGGTCCTACAGAGAGTTCTCCAATTCACCAAACATGGTCCACATATACCCTGGCTCCCGATAGGAGATTAGAACAATACAATAGATAACTCACTTGATCGTCTGTTAGGAGGGCAATGGTGGTTAGTTTGGGGTTGGACCACGTTTGGTAAAATTTTGCAAGAAGTAGCATTGCTTGATCTCTGGCGCACCAAATACCTCACAATCAGACAATTCTCGTGTCACTCAGGTACTCATGGGAGACTTTGCCGCATAGACCTGGCGTTGGGTAACACACATATGTTAAATCTTTTGGAGGATTCGCAATATATGATACGTGGTCTCTCTGATCACTCTCCGCTTAGACTCGCTCTAGCTTTTGCCCTTACACTTTGTGGATTCCAGGGATTGTGGCGTTTTAATCTGTATTGGCTTCAGCTGTTATCGCCTAGGATGCCAATCTCTGATCAGCTAAGTGAGTTTTTTGATACCAATGAAGGTTCGGCTAAGCCACTGGTAGTTTGGGACACCATGAAAGCATTCTGGTGGGGGACTCTCATTAGGGAAGTCAACAAAGTGAAAGTCACATCCGATAAAGATTACGAGACATATAGACGCATTTCACGTCTGACAGTTGATGTAAAAATACTTGCCAAAATTTTAGCTAATAGGCTTTCTTATGTGGCCACAACGGTGGTGCATCAGGATCAAGCGGGCTTTATGCCCAATATGTCGATGGCTGTAAATTTGCGCAGACAGTTTGTAAATCTTCAGATGCCACAGGGTGAAGGGGGAGCCAGAGCAGTGGCCTCTTTAGATGCAGCGAAAGCCTTCGAAAGATGGAGTGGAACTATCTATGGTTCGCTTTGAGATATCTGGGTTTTGGTGAAGGATTTATCGCCTGGGTGAAACTATTATACTCTGCACCACGGGCCCGTGTCCGTGCTAGCGGCCTACTCTCAGATCCATTTGCGTTATTTCAGGGAACGAGGCAGGGATGTCCTTTATCACCCCTGTTATTTGCATTGACCACAGAGCCACTGGCTGCAGCCATTTGTCAGGCATGGGAGGTTGAGGGATTTTGCTATGGAGAGGTACATTAAAAAATCGCTCTATGTGCTGACGACATGCTCCTATTTTTAAGCCGGTGGTCTGTCCCCCTAAGACATGTAATGAACATTATTGATCATTTTGGTTTTCTGTCTGGCCTAACTATTAATTGGGCAAAATCCTGGACTTCGAGTCTTTAAACGTAGATTTGCTTTTGGCAAGGTTACAGGGTAAGACGACGGCATGGTCGTAAACTTCCACTCAGTGTGGTGGGCAGAGCTAACATCACTAAGATGATATTTATGCCACAGATACTCTATATGCTGCAAAATGCCCCAGTCTGGCTTCCCCTTAGAATTTTCCATAAATTCACGGGTACATTTCGAGATTTAATTTGGAGAAAAGGTACTTCACGGATCCGTATGGAGACCTTGCCAAGCCCAAAAGAGGATGGGGGTCTGGAGGTCCTGGTTTATTGCGGCTCAGCTTCAACATCTTAGAGGATGGGGAGCGGAAACACCATCCACTGCGGTGGGGAAGAGTCTAGTGACTGGTGAGAAGTGGTTATTTATGGCTCTGGAATCCGGTCGGATGGGCGAGTTGGGATCGGGTTTCCCTACGCTGGCTATGATATACAAGGTATGTGATAAGGCCAAAATACTGGTGGGAATGGTGGGATATACTCAATATTCCCCCGTTTAGAGCAATAACTTTTATAAAGAATTTGACAAATTGGACGGGTTTGATGGCTGGAGACGAAAGGTCCTTAGGATCAAGGAGCAATCCAGTGCCGATCAATGAGCCGTTGATCGGCGCGTGTTGTTACGGCAAAAATTGGCCGTTGTAAAAGGACCCATTGCAACCCAGAGGCACCCCACGACCATTTAATTTATATTAATTCCTATTCTGAAATATTTTTATAAAAATTACATTTAGGCTAGGGCTTTGTGGTGAATTTGGTCGCCGACAATATTTCGTGTACAAGTTACATTACCGAAGAACGTGTGCGATTTGGTTGCGATTCGCATTCGATTTAGGATTTGTTACATCCAAATACACCCAAAAAAGATTGCGGACATGTCGCAAAGGAGTCGCAGTCAAACACGACTTACATTAAACTCTGTGCTGGACAAGTTGCATACGATTTACGTTCTCCAATTAAAAATCCAGCAGATCTGCGACTGTCGTTGAACCAATGTTGCTGTGTGGCCCTAGCCTAAGGCCTTATTGTATATATTTTTCTTTCACTTTTTTTTCCCACACTTAATTTTTGTTGCAGCCTGTGATTGGCTGCAGCGGTCACATGGGATGAAACGTCATCCCAGGACGAAGTAGCACAGAATTCTGAGTAAGTATAAGATTTAGTTTTTTTGTGAGTTGCGATATTTGCGGTGGAATTGCAACGTCTGCTATTTCTTGCCGGTTTTACCCCCATTGAATTCAACAAAAAGCAGCGATTCCGCAAATACAATTTCCATGCTGCGGATTAAAAGATCGCACCGCAGGTCAATTTCTGAGCGTTTTTTCCGCTTAACATTTACGCAGCGCGTGGATGGGATTTGTTCAAGTCTCATCCACTCTGCTGCTACTGTTTTATGCTGCCAATTTGCCGCAGTATTTACTCTACGTGTGAACCTGGCCTTAGACTCTGCTCCCTGAATCAGCCCCACGCCAAATCCATTGGTAACACGGGTTCACGCTATCCTCTGTTGGCCTTGTGACAAGAAGTTACCGCATAGGGCAGCATCCAACTTAAAGTGTAGCTGAACGTTTGACAAACTTCTGACATGTCATAGTGACATGTCAGAAGTTTGGATTGGTGGGGGTCCGATCACTGAGACCCCCACCAATCGCTAGAACGAAGCAGCTGAATTCTCGTGTGACCGTTCAGCCGCTTCGTGTCTGTTCGGATTTTTCCGGAAATAAATGTATCGGTGTACGGACTCAATAGAAAGTCTATGAGCCCGTACTCCGATACATCGGGTTTCCAGAAAAAGGCGAACAGAAACGAAGAGGCTGAGCGCTCACACGTGCGCTTCAGCTGCTTCGTTCTAGCGATTGGTGGGGGTCTCAGTGCTCGGACCCCCACCAATCAAGACTTCTGACATGTCACTATGACATGTCAGAAGTTTGTCAAACGTTTAGCTACACTTTAAGGGAACCCCTGTTGGACCCTTACTGATCCCCGCGGGTGCCCGGACACGTTTCCAGTTTTCCATTAAAGCGACCTGTACATTTAGAAACAGCCGCTCACTCTAGGTTTGCTAGATCTTCAGTGGTCCCTTTAATAATTTGATCCAGTGAATAATTTTGCCCGACATGCAAGAACGAATGCATATATGTGAATAAAGCCAATGTCTGATGGCATCTACATCCTCCCTATCTACCCGAGGTCTTCTGGGCCCCATACATGTGTTGGTTGGTACAATATTGCCTGGCATTCTGGCTCACATTGGCACCTTCCTACATTATGCCATAAATCCACCCTGGCTTACGTGTAATTTTTGTTATTCTTTTGCCTAAGACCTAGATAAGCAAAGGTTTAGAAAGTAATTCGAGGGACTGACTGGCATCCAGGCCGAGCAATACTCAATGCGTGAGCTGCAAATTGGAATGAGGCTGTAACTTCACCCCAACACATGTCCCCGATGTGAGATATTTTAGGTACAATGAATGTGTAAAACGGCCGAGGCTCTTTCCATTACAAAGGGCACCTTGTAGTCAAGCTCCATATAGAGGGAAGCAGTTATAGGCTAAAGGATGGGCAGCAGGCAGCAGATCTGCCCACAATGCTGCCAGGATCATATTTCCAGCAGACAAGGCCATGGTCAAGAAAGATGCTATTTTAATAAACCATTCATAAGGCGGAGGCAATAGAAGAAGAAGGAACCTGGAACAGTTCAGTCACTCTGCGCATTCTCTACTGACCAGTGGAAAGAATATACAAGGTAAACCCATCATAATCATTATCTAACGTAGAATTCTATTAAATAGTCATTGTAATAGTTAAAAAAATATTTATATATTTATGTATTCTTTTATAATGCATGTCAATGGAAACCTAGCAATTATACAGAGATAAGCGGCACCACTGCTTATCTCTAGAACGCCAACATGGCAGATCAAGGTTTGGACAGATTGTCAGTTATTAGTCATTTACATAAAAAAAGAACAAGCCCAGTGAATGGCTGATAACTGAAAAAGTAGACTACAATGATTAATTCACATTTCATTTCAAGATTGTAATGTAAATTTTTACCCTCTAGGTGGTGCTAGACACCATAATCCAGATAGAATGTAATTCTTCACTACCTTGTATTCTTTGTAAAGAAACTGCAACTATACATAATCAAAAGTATATTTATCTATCATTAGAAATATCTATCTATCTATCTATCTATCTATCTATCTATCTATCTATCTATCTATCTATCTATCTATCTATCTATCTATCTCATATCTATCTATCTATCTATCTATCTATCTATCTATCTATCTATCTATCTATCTATCTATCTATCTATCTATCTATCTATCTATCTATCTATCTATCTATCTATCTATCTATCTATCTATCTCATATCTATCTATCTATCTATCTATCTATCTATCTATCTATCTATCTATCTATCTATCTATCTATCTATCTATCTATCTATCTATCTATCTATCTATCTATCTATCTATCTATCTATCTATCTATCTCCTATCTATCTATCTATCTATCTATCTATCTATCTATCTATCTATCTATCTATCTATCTATCTATCTATCTATCTATCTATCCTGGGCATTCATAATCAATTTTTTTTTCCATTTTTGTAAATAATTATAAAACAATTAATGCTTTGCTTCATGAGAAGTAGAAAGTTAATTTTCATATTCTTTCCTTCTATTTTAATTTGAAGGGTTTATTATTTATGTGCTATTCTATGGGAATGGGAGAAATGTTACAGGACTCCACCATATTCGTTTACCATTGGTCTTTGGCCCCTTCAGCTACTTGGCCCCACTACTGCTGCTCTGCCCTCTACCCTTGTAGTTGCACCCTTGGGTTTTATGCTTTGACATATTTATGGCTTAAATAATAAATCATATTTATCTATCACACTTGCATCAAAATTCAGTCATTTACTTGAATGGGCCAGGGCTGCAATACCAGACACAGCCCATAGACAAGAGGGGCGCTGTTTGTGTAAAACAAAAAAAAACTCAGATCCTACTCTCTTTTTTTTTTTCTAATGCAACTCCTTTAAATAACCCTCTTGTATGGATTATTTGGCGCCGGTTGGCTTTTCGAAAGTCAAAATATCAAGCAGTGGATCTGTATAAAAGATGTGTGCTAATTGGCTGAATATATTCTCTAGTAAATCAATGCCATTTTTTCCTGGAATTCTGGTTAGTAGTAATTCCCTTATATGATGAATTGCCCCGTGTAGCTGTGGGAGCCGTCCACACGTACTGAGTTGACTGCTGTGAAAATGAAAATTCCTCATAGGCAGAATGAATAACGGCGCCTTCCCTCTGCTTTTCTTCTCAAATATTTAGACTCAAACATTTTTATGTCGCTAGAATTTTAGCTATTTACTGTTTTTTATTTCTTTCAACAGCTGTGAAATTTCAATCATGTCTGAGAGGTACGCCACATTTATATTCTCCGTATTTGGCATGTTCAAAAAATGCATTGCAACTGGCCCTGGTGGTCTGGAGTATATTCAGAGATTGGTCCGGTGATCAGTAGCACATTCATAGATTGATTTATGGGAGTCAGTGGTACATTCAGAGAATAATCCCTGGTGGTCAGTGGTACATTTAGAGATTAGTACCTGATAGTCAATGGTATATTCAGAGATTGGTCCCTGATGGTCAATGGTATATTCAGAGATCGGACCCTGATGGTCAGAAGTACATTCAGGGATTAATGCGTGGTGGTCAGAGGTACTGTAATGACAGGGGGGTAGGGAAACAGACAGTGAGCCCTAATCTACCCACCACTCAGTCCCTGCCTACTTGCAACGACCCGTCCTAGGCGACGGGGTACAACTGGGCGACGGTCCCTACGCTCAGTAGGTGCACGACAGACAAACGGACAAGGGGACACAAGCAAAGGGAAATGGGGCAGTTGCCCACGGAAACACCATGAGCAACAAGAGAGGTGAACGAGCCGAGTCAAACCAGGAATGTACGAGGTACCAAACGCAGAGCAGGAGAGTAGTCAGAAAGCCGGGGTCAGTATGAAGCAAGGTGAAATAGCTAGGAGCTGCAGCAAGGCCAGGAAACCACACGAGAAGAATCACAAGCAAAGGAGGAACAGGAAAGGCAGGTATAAATAGACAGAGGGTGGAACTAGCTCCGTCTGGCCAGGCTGCGATAGGCTCTCCCACTCCTAAGCCTGCCATCCTGAGTGGTGGAAGATGGAGTCAGTCTCACAGACATAGAACCAGGTGCAGACTGATTACCCATGGGCGTATACACAGAAGTGCCTGGCAGATCATTTACAGGTACATTCAGGGATTAATCCCTGGTGGTCAGAGGTATATTCAGAGATTAATCCCTGGTGGTCAGTGATACATTCAGTGACAGACCCTGGTGGTCAGTGGTATATTCAGTGACGTGTCTGGTTGTCATTGATACATTCAGTGACAGTCCCTGGTGGTCAGTGGTATATTCAGTCACGTGTCTGGTGGTCAATGATACATTCAGTGACGTGTCTGGTGCTCGGTGGTATATTCAGCGACGTGTCTGGTGGTCAATGATTCATTCAGTGACAGTCCCTGGTGGTCAGTGGTTTGGTCATTCTCTCTTTACAGTGGTCTGTTATTATCCATCCTAAGTAAATAGTGTTATTACTGGTGCTCAATCTCCTGTGGTCTACTAAAATATGTTCTAGCAGGGATAAAAACCAATAGGATCCACTGTCAATTACAAGTGGGTCCACTTCTGACCACTGCCCCTTAAGATGTTTAGATCTTCGAGAATAACGACAGCAGCAAAAGGAGAGTATGTTGATTTTGTTGGAGTCAGTGACCTGTCCACAGATTAGAGTCATACTAGGAGGAGGGAAATGGAGGCAAATGGGAGGTCACATTATAAAAACAAAACAAAAACATTCATAATAAAACACAGTTGTGACATATTTCCATGCATCATCTATATACTAAATTAACCTTTGTTTTCTTTCTTTTGGCCATTTTAATGTGTTTTCCACAGCAATGAGGTAAGTTAAATATTCATTTTTGGTTAATAATTGACTACCCCCATGTCCTACAAATAACACTTATTTTTTTATTTATTTCAGAGGAAATCTAAAATCCCAGCTTCCAGGAAGCTGCTTCTCAAGGTAAAAGTATAAAACATATTATGTGATTATAATAACTTGCAGCATATCCCCCATTTAAAGGCTACGTTCATGCATCTAAAATGAGAAATGAAGCAACTTTGCAAATAGTCTTTATTACAAAATCTCCTGTCGTTGTGTGTCTACAGCTCCTATGTAGGCCTATGTGTCTCCGTGGTTACTGACTACAAACAAACCTTGTGTAGTCTAATCCTGCAATCATATTGCCATCCATTCTTCCCCTACTTCTTGCTGGGCTACCAACTGTAGGTCATTAAGAATAAGGGGACAGATAGAAGTGATTATGACTACACGGTGTTTGCTTGTAGTCTGTTACCGTGGAAACACAAAGTGGCTGCGTAGAAGCTGTAAACACTAAACAATAGGAGATTTGTAATTTAAGAAAGTTGTTTCTTTTCTCATTTTAGATGCAGTAGATCAATAAAAAAATTAGTTGCGAAGGTCGACCTACCGAAAGCGGGCCAGTCAAATAAAAAAATACAGCCCCATCTGAATGAGATGTTCCCCATTCACCTTCACCCATTCAGCCCATAAGCCAGGTGGGTTAATCTATATAGTGGATTGGAGGGGGCTATTTATTGGCAGGTGCTTATGCCCTCTTACTATGGCAGTAAACATGCATGCTCGGCCATTTCCATATTGCATGTGTATAGGGACGATGGTGGAGGGAGCTGTCGATCGAACACAGGCATCTAAGCTATATGGATAATTCAAAGCAGGTCACATATGACCAACCCCTGAATCGCTATTGTGCCACTGGTACCGGCAGCATGACAAAGTGATGATCCCAGGGTTGTAGCTGGAGAGAGGGGTTGGCAGAACATGTGCCTAGAGGGGCGCCAACGATCCACGTGGTCTTGGCCAGGGTAATTAGATACAGAGCTAGGTCAGCAAACCTCATCTTTGCTCTCAGTGAAAGAAAGCCTAGCTATGACTCTGATCTTTTTCTATGAGGAATCGGCAAAAGCGCTCACCACACCCCCTACAGGAAGGAATACCGGGCAAACTTTATTCTCTCTGACTACAATAGTCATCTCATGTACACATTAGGTCTGCCTTTTACACCTTCAAAGCAATGACACATTAAATCCATTAAAGGGGTTGTCCAGTTTAGAAAACCTACTTTCTCATACTTTTTTAGGGAATTTCGAGTTAACCCCTAGATAGATAGAGAGAGAGAGAGAGAGAGAGAGAGGGAGAGAGAGAGAGAGAGAGAGAGAGAGAGAGAGAGAGAGAGAGAGATGTTAAGGTAGATAGATAGATAGATAGATAGATAGATAGATAGATAGATAGATAGATAGATAGATAGATAGATAGATAGATAGATAGATAGATAGATAGATAGATAGATAGATAGATATGAGATAGATATTTATGAGATAGATAGATAGATAGATAGATAGATAGATAGATAGATAGATAGATAGATAGATAGATAGATAGATAGATAGATAGATAGATAGATAGATAGATAGATATGAGATAGATATTTATGAGATAGATAGATAGATAGATAGATAGATAGATAGATAGATAGATAGATAGATAGATAGATAGATAGATAGATATGAGATAGATATTTATGAGATAGATAGATAGATAGATAGATAGATAGATAGATAGATAGATAGATAGATAGATAGATAGATAGATAGATAGATAGATAGATAGATAGATAGATAGATAGATATGAGATAGATATTTATGAGATAGATAGATAGATAGATAGATAGATAGATAGATAGATAGATAGATAGATAGATAGATAGATAGATAGATAGATAGATAGATAGATAGATAGATAGATAGATCAAGTTACCAATGCCCCGTGCAGCTAGAACGTAAATATATATATATTTGTCTTCAATGGCAGATCACGCAGCTCCCTGTCACATCCACCGGACCACCAGGAATCATCCTCTGTGACATGGATGCATTTTATAGAGAGGTCATTAACCCCTTTAATAATGTGTCCATATCACAGAATATACTGTATGCTAAATAAAATCCACACAAATGATTACCTCTCACTTCTTTTGTCTCCATAGCCCCTCTTCTATCTGCTCTTATGCCTACAATAAAATTTTCTGTACACAGGTGCTTTATGCCCATTTAAAAATCCCACGTATGACCTTAAGGCCCCAGGTACACGACCGTAGATTTTATCCGTAATTACGGACTCATTCATTTCTATGGCCGACGGACACCTACCCGTATATTTATGGAAAGGTGTCTGGGCCATAGAAAGTTTCTGTGAAAAAATAGGACATGTCCTATTTTTTTATTTTACGGACCGTGCTCCCATACTTTATAATGGAAGCACGGCCCGCAAATGCGGACTACTGTCCACGGCCGGCCGTAGCCGTAATCACGAACTAGGATTACAGCTATGGCCGTGTGCATGGGGTCTAAGGCAGGAGACGTGCTAGAAAAACATGGATACATTTGCTCTCAGATGTTATATCGATGATGTATGTTGGGCAAAGTACGTGTATTTGGTATCATTATACATGGGAGAGGGCAGGAGTTTTTTGGTGGACTAAATATGTCTGGTTCAACTAATAACATTAAATTACAAAAGTAAAAAAGAGCAAAATTTGCATTTTTGACCAATTTTTGCCATTTTCCATTATGTAAAACTTAAAAAATTAAAAGATCTTCTTTGTTGTTTGACACCATATTAAATATCCATCTGTAACCCAAAAAATAAAAATAAAATCTTGCAAATTATAAAAAAATAAATAAATATTCACTCATTTCAAAAGGTGAAATTTTGCATTGGGCATTCAGGCATCTGAATGTCTTGGTCTTTTTAAGGGTTAATAGAGGGGGGGTCCTCTGTTCTGTATCCTCATCTCTTGGCCAGCGTGGAGAGCGGTTATAAAGAGCATGTCTCTCTCTGGAGGATCTGTCCTGTCCTGTATTACATAGAAAACCCATTGATATGAATGGACACTGTGTAATACTTAATTTCCCCTGTGGTGGTGCTGCAGAGAAACTAAACACTTAATGCCAGGTTTCTCCATAGATTACAGATGATCGCTTAGGTCCCAGCAGTTGGAAACTTCGTGATCAGTTTATTGTCAAGGGACCTTTCTAACAAGTAGGGACTTTGTGAGATCCCTATTGGGTTGTGCAACCCGAAATGTGTAATGGGCCTTTTATGCAATTAGATGAAAAAAAAAAGAGGCCCTCTTGGCCACTCCTACGTAATTATCATCTCCTTAGAGTTATCACATCTTCAGATAATCTTGTCAGCACCTCATTATTACAATTATTTTTGATGAACAACATTGCCTACAAGAATAAAATTCTAGAAAATGCGCTGGAGGAGAGATACCTTTGCCGGAGGTTATCTCTATGGTTGGCACACATAGAGAATTCCAAAATGTCCTCAACGTCTGAGAGAAAAAGGGATTTTCATCATGCAGCTTTGTCCTGAGTGACAGATGTGAACAGCAGCCTGAGGGCGGCTTACAACACCCCGTCACTTCTACTCAGAGTCTCGCTCTGTACAGAAAATAATATTTTCTTTATAAGGCTACCAGGTGCACCTGACATAAAGCGGTACGCCATGTAGAATTAATCACAATCCTTAAAGTGCATGTCCACATTTTATCGCCGTGTAGTTTTTAGGGCCAAAATTCTCTGCTGATTAATTTCTTAATATATCTTTATAGCGGTTGGAGCTGTATTTTTCTGATAAAGAGCGCCAAATCCCTTGCATAGACATAGGTAAAACACAAATTCTGAGTTTCTGCAGCCACCACCAGCAGGAGCTGAAGTAAGCTCCTGAGCTCCCTCTAGTGGTGGCTTCAGGAAGCCAGAACATTTGGGGGGAATATATTAACTTTTCTTCGCCAGTTTTCTGTCGCAAATGGCAAAAAAGTCGCAATTTGCTTACAAAATAGTGACTTCTGTGCCGCCGTTTGCACCGCCCACAGCACATTTTTAAAAGTGGGTGGAGCTTTGTGTAAGAGGCGGGGCCACAGACGGCCTGTCAAATTTACTATAATTTATGCCACTTTCTACACCAGCTAGATTTGACTCTCTGGTGCATGAACGGCCAGAGATTCGCCTAATTCATTAAGAGGCGCATCTTACTCTAGTGATCTGTATATTACAATTTTTTTTAACCTATTTAGAAAAATTGTATTCAAGGATGGACATTTACTTTAAAGAGAACCTATAATGGGACAGGCCCCTTTAAATTAATGCAGTTGACAGGTGCCCTAATAAAGCCATGATTGCCAACCCTCCTGATAGTTCCCTGAAAAAGGAGTGACCTCCCAGACCCCCACAAGAGCAGGCCATGTCACCTATAAAGCCAGGAGTCTACCCAACAGGGATGTCAGTCAGTACTGATCTCTTGTTTTTCTAGTAAAAGGGGGCACCATTCCTTGGCACCAATAATGGGGGGCACTACGGCTCATTCATGAAGGAATTCTAGCAGGTACTTTCATAAGAGCACTACAGCTGGCACTATTTTGGGGGGCACTCTAGCTGGCATTATTTATGAAGGCATTCTGCCTGCCACTTTTCATGAGGGCATTCCAACTATGACCAAGGACCTGAGTGGTCTGAAACGCGTAAGCGTGGTCCCGGGATTTTTATTTTAATCTTTCTGTTTTAAAATGACCGAATAAAGACAAAATATTTTATACTGAGTGCTGGACAACCAATATGGCTGCCATTACAGCTCTTACAGGCGATGTCGTTACCCAGGGTCCTGAGCACCAAATCTGCCTGGTTGAATAGTGCTATGGGAGTAGATGCCTTATTGTACGAGGCAAGACTCTCGTTCAGGACCCTAGGAAAGCTGAACTATAACTTGATGGAGTTTTAAACGTTTCCTTTAAGAGGCTGATCTCACATAGTAAAGCTCACATGTAAATATGTGTGTATGGTTTATGTTATGCATTATGGGAATATCTTGTACCGCCAGATCTGCCTTATCTCTCTGCCCAGAAAAGCCACAAGACATGAATCAGCAAATCGAAAACAAACAAAGCAGAGAAATAAGCCGCACAGTCACCCCGGACATTACGCACAGTACATACACGTTATCAGGACGCTCACTTCTACGCTGGCATCTTATATAACTTATCATATAACAATTTTAGATGTGATTTTTACATAGCAAAAAAATTTAAATAAATAAATAAATAATATAAAATATATCTAATATAATAATAAATAAAAAATAATCAGGAGAATTGTTACAGAACTCATCAAGATAGTCGAACCTATTTAGCCAAAAAACTATTTGGCGCTGAATTTCCCAGTCAGATCCCCAGGATGTGGCCCCCGAAGTAGTCACCAATTGGCGGCAGGTGCCCTGTTGAGGATGTTAGGCAGATGTGTAGGTCAATCTGGCCAAGGGTCAATACCAGCATACTATTCAACATTTGCAGATCAAATTGTTGGACATTTAAGTCCCGTCTGATCCACCCAGGAAGTCTGCATTAATATAAATTAGCATAAACTCCGCCCCGTTAGATTCCAGTTTGCGGTACTTTTCCTCAAAAACGGGGCTGCTGGTAAGTAGAATTTCCAGGAAGGTGGTAATAGAGGGACTGAAAAAACAGGAACAATCTGAGACGTAGTCAGAGGATAGAGCCAAAGTTTATATCAAAAATTTAAATAAAAAGGCATAAATCCAAGGGAGGTAAGGCAGGTGCAAGACGTGGCAAAGATCTGAAAGGGGTTAACTACTTAAGAAAACTCATTTTTATATACCCTATTAGTGAATTCTGAGTTAAAAGAGGTGGGTCCTCTGTTCAAGATCCTCATCGTGGAGAGCGGTTACAAAGAGAATCTCCCGCTCTGGAGGACCTGTCCAGTCTTGTATTACACAGACAACACATTGATATGAATAGGCACTGTGTAATGCTTAATTTCCCCTGTGGTGGCGCTGCAGGGAAATTGATCACTTACTGACAGGTTTCCCCACAGATCACAGCTGATCGCTAGGGGTACCAGCAGGGGGACACTTTGTGATCATTATATTGTCAAGAAACCTTTCTAACAAGTAGGGATTGTCCAAATCAGAGAACACCTTTAACCAGAATCAAGAAACACAAGAGAATAGATAAACTGTAAGCAGTCAAGAGTTACTAACCTGAGGATCAAAATTAGTACCAAAATACTCTCAAGGAACTTTTAAACAGGCTAATGATTGGGCAAACGAGCGTTCATATAAACGCTCGATCCCGATCATTGCCCTGAGCAAACACTAATCGGTGGCACATCGTCCTGTGTAACCAGGGAGATATAATGGAATGTATGGGGACGATTGATTGTAGTAATGATTGTTTGTCCCCATAGATAACCAAACATTGCTCGTTGTGAATGGAGAAAACAAGCGCCGATCATCGAGCTGCCTTGTTGATCGGCGCTCATTGTCACGGCCTAAATCGGGCCGTGTAAAAGGACAATTAGGGAGCAGGAAGTGCAGCCATATTGGTTGTCACTTTTGAATAGGCTTCTCAAAAACTGATAACCAAGTATTACCAGGAAGCTAATTCAAAGGTGACAACCAATATGGCTGCACTTCCTGTTCTCACTTTTGCATAATGGCCTCCACAACAAAACAGGAAAAAATGCCAATATCTCTGTAAGTAAATGAATTATAATAACTAGACTGTCCCTGCTGCTTTAAAGGGGTTTTCCAGACACTAAAAATTGATGGCCTATCCTCAGGTTAGGCCATCAATAGCTGATAGGTCGGGGTCTGAATTTCGGGACCACTGTGAATTAGCTGTTTTGAAGGGGCCGCAGCATTCGTACCAGCGCTGCTTCCCCTTCATTTCTTCTTGCTCACTGTGAATCGTCGACACGCAAGAAGAAATGAGAAATTAAGCGGCCGCGGCGCTCCTATGAGCGATGGGCCCCTTCAAAGCAGCTGATTGGAGGGGGTCCCGAAAGTCAGACCCCGACCTATCAACTATTGATGGCCTAACCTGAGGACAGGCCATCAATTTATAGTGGTTGGAAAACCCCTTTAAGTTTTGATTTACTAATATATGGATACTTTAAGATTTTGGGTGGAAACACTCTTAAAGATTGTCTGATACTAACCAGTGACATAATGATATATAACACACTGTACATTATGATATCATAAATATTATCTAAAGTTCTTTTATGGATATTTCTTTTTACATTTGTCAATGTGTCATCACTGATCAGGTTACAGCAGCTGTGACATTCTTTAAGGCTTCTTCTGGCATGTTCAATTAATTAGTCTCTAATGGAAGGGCCATGTGTGATAGATAGATAGATAGATAGATAGATAGATAGATAGATAGATAGATAGATAGATAGATAGATAGATAGATAGATAGATAGATAGATAGATAGATAGATAGATAGATAGATAGATAGATAGATAGATAGATAGATATGAGAGAGATTGATAGATGGATGGATGGATGGATAGATAGATAGATAGATAGATAGATAGATAGATAGATAGATAGATAGATAGATAGATAGATAGATAGATAGATAGATAGATAGATAGATAGATAGATAGATATGGGATAGATAGATAGATAGATAGATAGATAGATAGATAGATAGATAGATAGATAGATAGATAGATAGATAGATAGATAGATAGATAGATAGATAGATAGATAGATAGATAGATATGGGATAGATAGAAGATAGATGATCAATAGATAGATAGATAGATAGATAGATAGATAGATAGATAGATAGATAGATAGATAGATAGATAGATAGATAGATAGATAGATAGATAGATAGATAGATAGATAGATAGATAGATAGATATGGGATTGATAGAAGATAGATGATCAATAGATAGATAGATAGATAGATAGATAGATAGATAGATAGATAGATAGATAGATAGATAGATAGATAGATAGATATGGGATAGATAGATAGATAGATAGATAGATAGATAGATAGATAGATAGATAGATAGATAGATAGATAGATAGATAGATAGATAGATAGATAGATAGATAGATAGATAGATAGATAGATATGGGATAGATAGAAGATAGATGATCAATAGATAGATAGATAGATAGATAGATAGTGGAATGTTTTTTCTTACTCTGTAATTTCTGACTTTTTTTTGCCATACAATATTTCATACATGAGTTCATATTAATCTGGCTTCCAGTATAATTCTGGCCTCTGACCTTCTACCATTAAATTTTTGTCTCTGATTCGCTGGATTTTATTCTTTTGATAGACTCTTATGCTTGCAAAAGCCAGTGAGGATCTGGAAAGAGAGATAAAAGAAACTGAAGAAGAAAAGGCAAGGACTCTCTCAGAGAATGTTCCTCCCTTACAGTGTCATGGGCTCAGCATCCAAGAGTTACAGGTAATGATCTGTATCATTCATTTTACAGACGCCCTTGTAATGCTAAACCAGAGGGCGCTATTGCACCCACTAAGTGGCCCATGCCAATTAGAGGGGCTGGAGAATAGGTTGGGTCTCTCCTCTGTAGCCACAGCCAATCAGCCGAGAATACAGGGATCATGTGACATACTTATCTGCAGACTTGACTCCTTAGAGTCACTCCTTTTGCTAAAAGAATCTGGAGGGAGTGAAGTTTGATTTTTCTGGATCTTGATTGCCATTTGTGGATCCAGGGGGGGATGTGGCTAGTGGACATTTAGTAATATTGAAAATTGACAAATTACAAGTAGTTTTGGTAGTACAACCACTGCCAACCCCATTTTCGAACACTTTATTAGGTCAATATGAGTTAATGAAAGGAGATCCCACATTCATTAGTCAGAGTGGAGAGCAGCCACAAGGGTTGTCTCTCCCTCTGGAGGGTCCGGCACATCCCTGTATTACATGGAAAGCCCATTGATTTCAATGAAAACTGTGTAAGGTTTTATAATTCTGACAAATTTTACTGCAAACGCTTGACCAAAACTCGCCTTGTTACCCTAGGCTAAACAACCTTGCGATGGTAGGAGATTTTATGTCATAATTTTATTTTGGGAACTCTTTTTGATGCTCTTTACCCTTACAAGTGTGTGTTATATTCTTTTCTTTGACAGTCCGATAATCCAGAATATTTCATAATCCAGGTCAATTATTGGGCTTTAAGGCCAGGGCTACAGGGTGACTTTTATTCACTTGAAAAATGCGGTATTATTGTTTCTGGTTGGGACTTTGTTGCCAGGTCACCTGCGGCCTTATTTGCCATAGGGACCTATGATATGGGAATGTTTAGAAAATCAAGAGGCTGAACACATGTACATAACCCATTCATCATATTCTTCTTCTTTTTTGTTTTTTGAGAAATTATGCACAAAACTTCACAAACAGATTGACGTCGTTGATGAAGAGCGTTATAATATTGAAGAAAAAGTCAAAAAGAATTCTCTGGAAGTAAGAGTTCTCATTTTACTATTGTATTATTATTGTCTGCTTGTGATAACATTGTCCAGTTTGGCCAGAGTGTAAAACAGTTACAAAGAGCGTCTGGCGGACCTGTCCTGCATCTAGAATGTCAATTTTTATGAATGAGCACTGTGTAATACTTAATTTCCCCTGTGGTGGCGTTACAGGGAAATTGAACACTTACTCCATACAGATAATAGCTGATCACTAGGGGTCCCAGCAGGGGGACACTTTGTGATCTTATTATCAAGTGACCTCCTAACAAGTATAGATTGTCCAAAGCGGAGAACCCCTTTAAAATCCTGCTATATACGGCTGGTTCATGGTTCACCCTACAGGGACATTGAGTATATATACAGGACCATTGTTCACGCAGGGACAGTGTCAGCTTGTCAGTGATCATAGCTATAGGCTTAGGAGTGTTGCGTTCTGTTTCTCCCTGGTTATCATATGACTTATCACATGATAATCAGGGAGCTACTGGGTCTTACAAGATCTAAATAGGTTCTTAAAATGAAATATTATGATATGAGTAGGGCCAGCTTTATGTTGGATGGTGCCATATGCGGTACCTTCTATTGGTCCCATCCCAACATGGTGTACTGTTAAACAGTGTAAACTATGCTGTACAGTGCTGCTGTCGAATACACTGCAAAAATAATGTATTAAACCGTCATACAGTGCTCAACTAATACCGCCATACAGTGCTCAAATAATACCACCATACAGTGCTCAAATAATACCACCATACAGTGCTGAAATAATACCACCATACAGTGCACAACTAATATCACCATACAGTGCTTAAATAATACCACCATACAATGACCAAATAGTACCACTATACAGTGCTCAAATAATATCACCATACAATGCTCAAATAATACCACCATACAGTGCACAACTAATATCACCATACAGTGCTTAAATAATACCACCATACAGTGCACAACTAATATCACCATACAGTGCTTAAATAATACCACCATACAATGACCAAATAGTACCACTATACAGTGCTCAAATCATACCAACATACAGCGCTCAAATAATACCACCATAGAGTGCTCAAATAATACCACTCCATATAGTGCTTAAATCATACCACCATATACTGACCAAATAATACCTATATACAGTACTCAAATAATACCACCATACAGCGCTCAAATAATACCACCATACAGTGCTCAAATAATACCACCATACAGTGCTCAAATAATACCACCATACAGTGCTCAAATAATACCAACATACAGTGCTCAAATAATACCACCATACAGAGCGCAAATAATACTAACATACAGTACTCAAATAATACCAACATACAGAGCTCAAATAATACCACCATACAGAGCTCAAACAATACCATCATACAGTACTCAAATAATACAACCATACAGTGCTCAAATAATACCACCATACAGTGCTCAAATAATACCGCCATACAGTGCTCAAATAACACCACCATACAGTACTCAAATAATACCAACATACAGAGCTCAAATAATACAACTATATAGTACTCAAATAATACCAACATACAGTTCTCAAATAATACCACCATACAGAGCTCAAATAATACCAACATACAGTGCTCAAATAATGCCACCATACAGTGCTCAAATAATACCACCATACAGAGCTCAAATAGTACCACTATACAGAGCTCAAATAATACCACCATACAGTGCTCAAATAATACCACCATACAGTGCTCAAATAATACCACCATACAGTGCTCAAATAATACCACCATACAGAGCTCAAATAATACCACCATACAGTGCTCAAATAATACCACCATACAGTGCTCAAATAATACTGCCATACAGAGCTCAAATAATACCAACATACAATGCTCAAATAATACCAACATACTGAGCTCAAATAATACCAACATACAGTGCACAAATAATACCACCATACAGAGCTCAAATAATACCACCATACAGTGCACAAATAATACCACCATACAGTGCTCAAATAATACCAACATACAGTGCACAAATAATACCACCATACAGTGCTCAAATAATACCACCATACAGTGCACAAATAATACCACCATACAGAGCTCAAATAATACCACCATACAGTGCACAAATAATACCACCATACAGTGCACAAATAATACCACCATACAGTGCTCAAAAAATACCACCATACAGTGCACAAATAATACCACCATACAGAGCTCAAATAATACCACCATACAGTGCACAAATAATACCACCATACAGTGCTCAAATAATACCAACATACAGTTCTCAAATAATACAATCATACAGTGCACAAATAATACCACCATACAGTGCACAAATAATACCACCATACAGTGGACAAATAATACCAACATACAGTGCACAAATAATACCACCATACAGAGCTCAAATAATACCACCATACAGTGCACAAATAATACCACCATACAGAGCTCAAATAATACCACCATACAGTGCACAAATAATACCACCATACAGTGCTCAAATAATACAACCATACAGTGCTCAAATAATACCACCATACAGTGCTCAAATAATACCAATATACAGTGCTCAAATTATACCAACATACAGAGCTCAAATAATACCATCATACAGTGTTCAAATAATACCAACATACAGTGCACAAATAATACCACCATACAGTGCCCAAACAATACCACCATACAGTACTCAAATAATATCATCATACAGTACTCAAATAATATCATCATACAGTGACCAAATATAAATATCACCACCATATAGGGACCAAACAATACCACCATACAGTGCTTATATAATACCAACAAACATTGACCAAATACCATCTCCATACATAAAGTATTCTAAAAACAGTGTCTACATAATACTGCTATACAAATAATATAAAAATTTGTGGTGGTCACAAGCCTTAAGTGCCAGGCGATATGAGACGCCCCCTTTCAGCAGGGGAAGATGATGGACCCTGTGCAACCCCACAGGTTTTACACCGCTAAGGGCCTGTACACATCTGCGTTGGAGGCTTTGTTAGGGGCCTCTGTCACAGATCCGGGTGAAACTATGGACACCCTGACAGAAACATGACGGTACCCATTAAAGTCAATGAGTTACGTCGGGCGCCGATGGTGTCCGTCGTACAATGGAACTGGCGCTTCTAGTATTTTCACTGTTCTACTTCTCTAACGGAGTAGTACAACGGAAACCCAGACGCAGGTGTGACCCAGGCCTAAGGCCAGTCCTCAGTAAGAGACAGTTTCCCTGTAACTGAGGCTCTTAATATTAAAGTAGGGATTTGTAATGTAAGCAATTTCCTAATATACATCTATTACCAGGGTGTCTCCCCCTACAGGAGCCCTGAATATATCAGAGTCAATGCCATTGCCCTTCAGGTGCCATCAACATAGTCAGGTGGCATTTATGGAACTCATCTTGTTCCTAAATATATTTATATCCTATATCTCCCTTGCAGTGCTGAACCCTAATTCCAAATACCTGTAAAGGCTCGTCCACTCATAGCGTCCGGATCTTCCAAGCGGTAAATACTGCGGATTTTCCGCAACTTACGTAGTTACGGAAAATCTGCAGCATAAAAATGGATGAGATTTGAACAAATCTCCTCCACACGCTGCGTAAATGATAAGTGGAGAAAACCGCTCAGAAGTTGACTTGCGGTGCGTTTTTTTATTCCGCAGCATGTCAATTGTATTTGCGTAACCCCTGCTTTTCCGTTGCGGGTTTTCCCTATTGAACTCAATGGGGAGGTAAAGCCCGCAACAAATAGCAGACATTGTGACTTTTGCGGCGGTACAGCTGGAAAAAAAAACGCAGAGAAAAAAATAAATCTTAGGCCTCATGTACACAACCGTAGCCATGTACACGGCCGTGATTTTCGGGTCGGATGGCTGCGGATTGTCACCAGCAGCCCGCCCGCAAATTGTGGGCCGTGCACATGGCCGCGTGCATTAATTTCTATGAGACTTGACCGCAGAACACGGTCGTGTGCATGGGCCCATTAAAATGAATGGGGCCGCAATTCACCCGCAAAATACGTTTGTGTGCATGGGGCCTTATACTTACCCAGAATTCTGTTATTCTTCCAGCCTGGCCTCCTAGGATGACGTTTCATCCCATGTGACCGCTGCAGCCAATCACAGGCTGCAGTGGTCACATGGGATGAAACGTCATCCCAGGAGGCCGGTCCGCAGGACGTCAGAGAGGGTAAGTGTGGGCGTTTCTTCTTTCGCTTCTGTTTTCTGCAGCGGACAATTTGGTGCGGTTTTCATGCCGGAATTTCCTGTGACAGACAGGGCGGATACACTGTGTACCTTTAGGCTCAATGCACACGTATTACGTGCGGTTTTGCCGTGCAGATTTGCGTATTTTTCGGGACGGAAATTGAAATGCGGTCCGTTTTTTAGAATCCTCAGCATGTCAATTTATCTTGCGTTTCCGTTTGCGAATCGTATGTGCCTAGTGCTGAGGAAAATCGCACCAAAGTCCACAGAACGAAAACGCGCCGCAAAACACATCAAAACGTATAAACCGCACCGAAAAATGCATCGTAAAAAGGCACGATTAGGTGCGTTTTTTACCTGCAAATTTCCTGCGTATTGCGGCGGTTTTGGTGCGTATTTTCCGCAGCAAAATACCCAACATGTGCATGTAGCCCTACGCAGAGTATCTGTCCTGTGTGAACATACCCTTACTGCTCCTGGATATTAACCTTCCCTTTTTGGCTTCTTACATTATTTTTCTATAGATTGACGGCTTAAATCAGAAATTTTTTGACCTCAAGGGAAAATTCAAGCGCCCCAACCTGCGCAGAGTCCGTATTTCTGCAGACGCCATGCTTAAAGCCTTGCTGGGTTCCACACACAAAGTCTCTTTAGATCTGAGGGCCAACCTGAAGTCAGTGAAAAAGGAGGATGAGAAGGTACGTCGTCTGCCATCAAGATATTACATTGGGGTCACTGAAGCATTAGGGCTCAGATATCCTCCTCCCCCGCTGCTCCCCTTACATTCTCTTCCTCTGAATCATTAAAATAGAAACTGCAGCTGCATCTCCTTCCTCTCCCCTCTCCCTGTTGTCCATTTACTGTTTTACACTAGATAGATTTTTTTTTTTTACTGAACATTTACAGAGAACCTGTAAACAGGAAAGGGAACTATGAGATGCTGGAAGGGGAGGAGAATGCCGATTCCCTCTAATAAGTTATATTACATAGTTTCATATATTCACACGTACTAGTGGTTTATGGAAAAAATATTATAAGGATAGGTACGCCTTAAAGAAGACCTGCCTCTCTCCTGACGTGTCTGTTTTAGAAAATACTTGCATTTACCATAAAATAACTCTAGAGCATCATGTTTTTAGAACTCTGCATTGTACTGTTCCTCTGTTATTCTTCCTAGAAATGTATGAATCAATTGACAACCTGGTTTTATTATTCCCCTTGTTAATAGGATGTGTCCTTACATATTCTGACAATGTCCAGTAAGTGCTGACAATGTCAGACCATGTAAGGAAACACCCTATTGACAAGAGAAATGGTAATACCCAGTTGCCCATATATTCATACAGTGCCAGGGGGAACAACAGAGGAACGGCAAAACGCAGCGTTCTAAGAAAATATGTTCCACAAGTATTTACTGAAGCAGACATGTCAGTGGAGCTGACGGTTCCTCCTTAGAGTGGTTCACCACCTCCAAAATTACTTTTTAGACAAAGAAAAAAGTAGGGATATCCTGCCCAGAGGTCATGTCACCTTAATCTCCTACATGAGATGTTTGCCTCGGGTCAGCAGTGTGAGTGACAAGGTGGGATTCTGGTTTCACCAAGGTGGCCTGTACCTGTGGCGACATCCCTTGCCAGCTGTAATAATCTACCTATACTGATCTTTGTATTTGGTGTTATCACTGCCAGGGCAAATGTGGTCAAATGGGCATGGTCCCTGCATGTAGCTTATTTACACTTATTATTACACTTTTTATGTACCAACCAGTGGCATAACATAGTCCCTGGTGACCTAGTGGTGCATGGTGTGCTACCCACTGGTATTTACTAAACCCAGCCTAAGGATGTGCCCAGTCCCAATGGTAACTTGATATAAAACATGTCTACTCCAGCCTACTGGCATTTAACCCAGTTTAGTCCTCATTAGTGTAATATTCTCAACCCCATCCATACTAAACCAGGCATGGTGCCCAAATACTTGGTATCC
The DNA here is from genome assembly GCF_050947455.1 of Rhinoderma darwinii. Classification (NCBI taxonomy): domain Eukaryota; kingdom Metazoa; phylum Chordata; class Amphibia; order Anura; family Rhinodermatidae; genus Rhinoderma; species Rhinoderma darwinii. The sequence continues at coordinate 15,413,545 of NC_134689.1, read as the reverse complement.
TAAGGTACCCAGTGCTATAGTTCTATACAGTTCCTGATGTCAGCGCTGTACAGTGCCAGGCATGTAGAGCCCAGTGGTGTAGTGCAATGTCCCACTATGACAAATCGGCACTGTGCCCATGAGCATAGCGCCAGAATACATAATGATATAGCGGCGACGGGTATATTACTCTAGCCTAGCTTACATAGTCATGTAGTGCCCTTGCCATGGGGAAGAAATTAATTAGTGTCCTGGCCCTTCACCAATGTTGTGCTCCTACCCAGGTAAAGCTGATTGTAGTAAAACAAAGGGACCAACGGCGCTGCTAATAAGGATGTACAAGTAGAAGGTACTTGAATTAAAGGTATTTATTGCAAGAGACAGGGCTACGCGTTTCAACGCCGAACTGGCGTCTTCATCAGGCCAGTTCGGCGTTGAAACGCGTAGCCCTGTCTCTTGCAATAAATACCTTTAATTCAAGTCCCTTCTACCTGGACATCCTTATTAGCAGCGCCGTTGGTCCCTTTGTTTTACTACAATCAGCTTTACCTTGACAACAAACCTTGTTTTGTGTGTGTATGACCTGGCAGCAGCTTTCTCGCTTTTGTGACATCTATATGGTGTCCAATATCTAAGGTGAGCGTATTTCTAAATTTTGCTCCCATTGGCTCTATCGCTTTTATTTGCACCATGTGGCGCCGTGTTTCTTTTTATTTTTTATTTTAACTCCTACCCAGGTGACACAGTAGTATAAATCCAAGCCCATGTGGCACCGATTTATAGTTTCTTTCGATATAGTGCTCCAGCTCGCAGCTCATTGTGGTATAGTGCCCTAATGCAGGTCTCCTGTCCCTAAGATATAGGGTTATAGTGCCCTTTGGTATATGCCCTGACTAAGATAACATTGTGGTATAGTCCTATGATCCAGGTGGCACAGTGGTTACACAGCTCTCAGTTTTTCCCACATACCCAACACCATAGTCCTATCATTTTTCTTATTTCCGATGGAACCGTGAATATTGGTAGTTGGTGCCACATGATGATGGGCACCTGAGGCTAAAGGCCCTTTCACACAGGCCAATGATCGGGCAAATGCTCGTTCATCGTCTGATCGGATCTTTTACGCAGTGGCCGCTAGTTGGCAGTTCATCTCCCTTGGCATCTGTGTGTGGTACATTGGTTGTTGTTCGCTCTCTTACAGGAGAAGTCTGCTGAAGTTACTGATTGGCGTAAAAACATTGAAGCCATGTCCGGCATGGAGGGCAGAAAGAAGAAGTTTGATACCAGTAACGCATAAAAAAGGAACAAACTCTGCAGGTAAAACACCTCCACGTCCTCAGCCTGAATGTGGTGTAAGTATGTGGCGAGGACAAAACAGGATGTCAGTCACTAGTCCCACTGCCTAAATCACTAGTCCTATTGTCCCGGTAACTAATCACTTCCTCAGTTACTAGTCTCATTGGCTTTGTCATTAATCCCATTGTCACATTCACTATTTCTATAGTTTTATCAACTAGTCCTATTACCACAATCACTGGGCCCATTGTCTGTTACTGATCCCATTTACTTAGTCACTAATCCCATTACAAAAATAATTTGTCCCATTTCTTCACTCGGTAATCCCATTGATTTATTTACTAGTCCCACTGCCCATATCACTAGTCCCATTGCTTTAGTCACTAGTTTAACTACTTCTGTCCCTAGTCCCACTGACTTAATTATTAATTCCATTACTTCAAGCACTAGGCCCACTACCTATATCACTAGTCCCATTGCCTTAATCACTAGTCCCATTGCTGTAATCACTAGTCCCACTGCTTATATGTCTCCTTTACTACACCTATTGCCTGTCACCAAACCCATTGCCTCAGTCACTAGCCTCACTGTCTCAGTCACAGCCTATATCACTAGTCTCTTTCCTTCAGTCATTAGTCCCACTGACTATATCACTAGGCCCTTTCCTTGAGTCATTAGTCCCACTGACTGTATCACTAGTCCCATTGCTTTAGTTACTAGTCCCACTAACTATATCACTATTCCCATTGCTTCAGTCAGTAGTCCGATTGCCTAAATCACTAGTCCCATTGTTTCAGTCACTAGTCCCTGTTAGGGATCTGCCAGGTACTTCATCTAGCTACACTCCTGGGATTAATCAATCCACACCTGAGGCCAGACCTGTTCGACTGACACCTTCTCCCACCAACCAGGGTGGCAGGCTCAGGAGTGGGAGAGCCTATCGCGGCCTGGTCTCTCGGAGTTAGCTCCGCCCCTTGCCCTTTATTACCTGCCCTGTGCTCTCCCTCAGTGCTTGTAATTCTTTTGGATTCCTGGCCCCACTGCTGCTTGCTCCAGCCTGCTTCTGCCGTGCTTCTGCCTTGCTGCAGTTCTGCTTGACCTGCTTTGCTTGCCCTGGCTTGCTTCTGTCTCCGTGTCCGCTCGGGTGTACTCACTTCGTCCTGGTCCTGACTGTTCGTTCGCCGCCCCGTTTCCTCGTGGCGTTCCGTGGCTACTGCCCCTTCCCTTGCGTGTTCCCTGTTTGTCTTCCTGTGCACTTAGCCAGCGTAGGGACCGCCGCCCAGTTGTACCTCGTCGCCTAGGGCGGGTCGTTGCAAGTAGGCAGGGACAGGGCGGTGGGTAGATTAGGGCTCACTTTCCCTTCACCTCCTTCCTGCCATTACATAATTACAAGCCCTTACCTAGTCTACCATTTCTCCTACGCTGACGCTTTCATGGACCCCCTTGAGACCCTGACCCAGCAGATGCAGGGCCTCTCCCTACAGGTCCAGGCCCTGGCCCAAAGGGTCAATCAGGGTGACGCTGCTTTAGTAGTACCCCTCACCTCACCTCTAGAACCCGACCTCAAGTTACCTGACCGGTTTTCAGGGGACCGTAAGACGTTTCTCTCCTTCCGGGGGAGTTGCAGACTGTATTTCCGCCTAAAGCCCCACTCCTCAGGTTCCGAGAACCAGCGGGTGGGTATCATCATATCCCGACTCCAGGAAGGGCCCCAAGAGTGGGCCTTCTCCTTGGCTCCTGACGCCCCTGAACTTTCCTCTGTTGATCGTTTTTTCTCTGCCCTCGGACTCATTTACGACGAGACTGACAGGACTGCTTTAGCCGAGAGTCAGCTGGTGACCTTACGTCAGGGTAGAAGACCGGTTGAGGAATACTGTTCTGATTTTAGGAAGTGGTGCGTAGCTTCTCAGTGGAACGATCCGGCCCTAAGGTGCCAGTTTAGGTTAGGATTATCTGACACCCTGAAGGATCTGCTGGTTAGCTACCCCTCGCCTGACTCCCTTGACCAGGTTATGGCCCTAGCAGTACGACTTGACCGACGTCTCAGGGAACGTCAGCTAGAACGCTTCAGTGTGCTCCCCTCTGACTTTTCTGCGATTCCCCCCGAGGTCCCGTCTCCTCGCCCCTCCACGGAGGACTCGGAGGTACCTATGCAACTCGGGGCCTCCATGTCCCCTCGACAACGTAGGGAGTTTCGCAGAATGAATGGTCTCTGCTTCTACTGTGGGGACGACAAGCATCTACTGAACACCTGTCCCAGGCGCAAGAATAAGAAGCCGGAAAACTTCCGCGCCTAAGTGATCATCGGGGAGGTCACTTGGGCGCACAGGTATTTCCCGTTAATGTGAAACGCAATAAAATTTTGCTTCCCTTTCAGGTCTCGTTTGCTGGCCGGTCTGCCACGGGCAGTGCTTTCGTGGATTCTGGCTCATCTGCTAATATCATGTCTGTGGAATTTGCTATGTCTCTAAAGATGCCTTGTATTGATTTACCTTATCCTATCCCTGTAGTAGGAATCGACTCAACACCCCTTGCTAATGGTTATTTTACTCAGCATACTCCTGTTTTTGAACTCCTGGTTGGCTCCATGCATTTGGAGCAGTGCTCTGTACTGGTGATGCAGGGATTATCGTCTGATCTGGTTTTAGGCCTTCCCTGGTTGCAGTTGCATAATCCCACATTTGATTGGAATACTGGGGATCTCACCAAATGGGGTAATGAATGTCTGATGTCATGTCTTTCTGTTAACTCTATTTCTCCCCGGGAGGAGGTAAACACACTTCCTGAGTTTGTTCAGGACTTCGCCGATGTGTTTTCTAAGGAGGCCTCCGAGGTGTTGCCCCCCCATAGAGATTACGATTGCGCTATCGATTTGGTGCCTGGTGCCAAGCTTCCTAAGGGTAGGATATTTAATCTTTCATGTCCTGAACGTGAAGCGATGAGGGTGTATATCCAAGAATGCCTGGCCAAGGGTTTCATTCGCCCCTCGACTTCTCCTGTAGGTGCTGGCTTCTTCTTCGTGGGGAAGAAGGATGGTGGTCTTAGGCCGTGCATTGATTATCGTAACCTGAATAAGGTCACCGTAAGGAACCAGTACCCACTTCCTTTGATTCCGGATCTTTTTAATCAGGTTCAGGGAGCCCAATGGTTTTCTAAGTTCGATCTACGGGGGGCATATAACCTTATCCGCATCAAAGAGGGGGATGAGTGGAAAACTGCGTTCAACACACCCGAGGGTCATTTCGAATACCTGGTCATGCCCTTTGGGTTGTGTAATGCCCCTGCTGTCTTCCAGAATTTTATTAATGAAATCCTGAGAGAGTACCTGGGTAATTTTCTTGTTGTGTACCTTGATGACATACTGGTGTTTTCCAAGGACTGGTCCTCCCACGTGGAGCATGTCAGGAAGGTGCTCCAGGTCCTTCGGGAGAATAATCTGTTTGCTAAGACTGAAAAATGTGTCTTTGGGGTACAGGAGATACCATTTTTAGGGCAAATCCTCACTCCTCATGAATTCCGCATGGACCCTGCCAAGGTTCAAGCTGTGGCGGAATGGGTCCAACCTGCCTCCCTTAAGGCGTTACAGTGTTTTTTAGGGTTCGCCAACTATTACAGGAGATTTATTGCCAACTTCTCGGTCGTCGCTAAGCCTCTTACGGACCTTACCCGCAAGGGTGCCGATGTCCTCCATTGGCCCCCTGAGGCCGTCCAGGCCTTTGAGACTCTCAAGAAGTGCTTTATCTCGGCCCCTGTGCTGATTCAGCCCAACCAAGAGGAGCCATTTATTGTGGAGGTTGACGCTTCCGAGGTGGGAGTGGGGGCCGTCCTGTCCCAGGGTACCAGCTCCCTCACCCATCTCCGCCCCTGTGCTTACTTCTCTAGGAAGTTTTCGCCCACGGAGAGTAACTATGATATTGGCAACCGCGAACTTCTAGCCATTAAATGGGCTTTTGAGGAGTGGCGGCACTTCCTGGAGGGGGCCAGACACCAGGTAACGGTCCTTACGGATCACAAGAATCTGGTTTTCCTAGAATCGGCCCGGAGGCTTAATCCTAGACAAGCTCGGTGGGCACTATTCTTTACCAGATTTAATTTCTTGGTTACCTATAGGGCTGGGTCCAAGAATATTAAGGCTGACGCTCTGTCACGTAGTTTCATGGCCAATCCTCCTTCCGAGAAGGATCCCGCTTGTATTTTACCCCCTGGTATAATCGTCTCTGCCACGGATTCTGATTTAGCTTCTGATATCGCGGCTGATCAGGGTGCAGCTCCCGGGAACGTCCCTGGGGACAAACTGTTTGTTCCCCTGCAATACCGGCTGAGGGTACTCAGGGAAAACCATGACTCCGCTCTATCTGGTCATCCTGGCATCTTGGGCACCAAACACCTCATTACCAGAAACTATTGGTGGCCTGGGTTGCCTAAAGATGTTAGGGCTTACGTCGCCGCTTGTGAGGTTTGCGCTAGGTCCAAAACCCCTAGGTCCCGACCTGCGGGCCTACTACGTTCCTTGCCCATTCCCCAGAGACCTTGGACCCATATCTCCATGGATTTTATCACCGATTTGCCTCCATCTCAGGGCAAGTCGGTGGTGTGGGTGGTAGTCGACCGCTTCAGCAAGATGTGCCACTTTGTGCCCCTTAAGAAGCTACCTAACGCCAAGACGTTAGCTTCTTTGTTTGTGAAACACATCCTGCGTCTCCATGGGGCCCCAGTCAATATCGTTTCTGACAGAGGGGTACAATTTGTTTCCTTATTTTGGAGAGCTTTTTGTAAAAAGTTGGAGATTGATCTGTCCTTCTCCTCCGCCTTCCATCCCGAAACCAATGGCCAAACGGAAAGGACCAACCAATCCCTGGAACAATATTTAAGGTGTTTCATCTCTGACTGTCAATTCGATTGGGTCTCATTCCTTCCCCTTGCTGAATTTTCCCTGAATAACCGGGTCAGTAACTCGTCAGGGGTCTCCCCGTTTTTCTGTAATTTCGGGTTTAACCCTAGGTTCTCCTCCGTCTCCCCTGGTTGTTCCAATAATCCTGAGGTAGAGGAGGTTCATCGGGAACTGTGCACTGTCTGGGCCCAGGTTCAGAAGAACCTAGAGGCGTCCCAGAGCGCACAAAAGATTCAGGCGGATAGTAGACGTTCTGCTAACCCCCGGTTTGTCGTCGGGGATTTGGTCTGGTTGTCGTCCAGGAACTTGCGCCTTAAGGTCCCGTCCAGGAAGTTTGCTCCCCGATTTATTGGACCTTATAAGATCATTGAAGTCCTCAACCCTGTATCCTTCCGTCTGGAGCTCCCCCCATCCTTTCGCATACATGACGTCTTCCATGCCTCCCTCCTTAAACGCTGCTCCCCGTCCTGGTCCCCCTCGAGGATACCTCCTGCTCCCGTTCTCACCCCTGAGGGGGTGGAATTCGAGGTGGCCAAGATTATGGACAGTAGGATGGTCCAGGGCTCCCTCCAGTACCTGGTCCATTGGAGAGGATACGGGCCGGAGGAGAGGACTTGGGTACCTGCCCGTGATGTTCACGCTGGGGTATTGATCAGGAGGTTCCACCTCCTCTTCCCCACTAAACCGGGTCCCCTTAGTAAGGGTCCGGTGGCCCCTCATAAAAGGGGGAGTACTGTTAGGGATCTGCCAGGTACTTCATCTAGCTACACTCCTGGGATTAATCAATCCACACCTGAGGCCAGACCTGTTCGACTGACACCTTCTCCCACCAACCAGGGTGGCAGGCTCAGGAGTGGGAGAGCCTATCGCGGCCTGGTCTCTCGGAGTTAGCTCCGCCCCTTGCCCTTTATTACCTGCCCTGTGCTCTCCCTCAGTGCTTGTAATTCTTTTGGATTCCTGGCCCCACTGCTGCTTGCTCCAGCCTGCTTCTGCCGTGCTTCTGCCTTGCTGCAGTTCTGCTTGACCTGCTTTGCTTGCCCTGGCTTGCTTCTGTCTCCGTGTCCGCTCGGGTGTACTCACTTCGTCCTGGTCCTGACTGTTCGTTCGCCGCCCCGTTTCCTCGTGGCGTTCCGTGGCTACTGCCCCTTCCCTTGCGTGTTCCCTGTTTGTCTTCCTGTGCACTTAGCCAGCGTAGGGACCGCCGCCCAGTTGTACCTCGTCGCCTAGGGCGGGTCGTTGCAAGTAGGCAGGGACAGGGCGGTGGGTAGATTAGGGCTCACTTTCCCTTCACCTCCTTCCTGCCATTACAGTCCCACTGCCTAAATCACTAGTCCCACTGCCTATGTAACTAGTCCCACTGCCTATATCACTAGTCCCATAGTTTCAGTCACTAGTCCCATTGTCTGTATCACTAGGTCCACTGCCTAAATCACTAATCCCACTGCCTATATCACTAGTCCCACTGCCTATATCACTAGTCCCATAGCTTCTGTCACTAGTCCGATTGCCTAAATGACAGTTTCATTGTTTCAATCCCTAGTCCCACTGCCTATATAACAATTCCCTTACTTCTGTCACTAGTCTGCTTGTCTAAATTACTAGTTTTATTGTTTCGGTCCCTAGTCCCACTGCCTAAATCAGTAGTCCCATTGCTTCAGTCAGTAGTCCCATTGCCTAAATCACTAGTCCAATTGTTTCAGTCACTAGTCCCACTGCCTGTATCACTAGTCCCACTGCCTATATCATTAGTCCCACTGCCTATGTAACTAGTCCCCATGCCTATATCACTAGTCCCATTGCTTGCGTCACTAGTTTAACTACTTCTGTCCCTAGTCCCACTGACTTAATTATTAATTCCATTACTTCAATCACTAGGCCCACTACCTATATCACTAGTCCCATTGCCTTAATCACTAGTCCCATTGCTGTAATCACTAGTCCCACAGCTTATATGTCTCTTTTACTACACCTATTGCCTCAGTCACCAAACCCATTGCCTCAGTCACTGCCTATATCACTAGTCTCTTTCCTTCAGTCATTAGTCCCACTGCCTATATCACTAGTCCCATTGCTTTAGTTACTAGTCCCACTAACTATATCACTAGTCCCATAGTTTCAGTCACTAGTCCCATTGTCTGTATCATTAGTTCCACTGCCTAAATCTAGTCCCACTGCCTATATCACTAGTCCCATAGCTTCTGTCACTAGTCCGATTGCCTAAATGACTAGTTTAATTGTTCCAATCCCTAGTCCCACTGCCTATATAACTATTCCCTTACTTCTGTCACTAGTCTGCTTGTCTAAATTACTAGTTTTCTTGTTTCGGTGCCTAGTTCCACTGCCTATATCAGTAGTCCCATTGTTTCAGTCACTAGTCCCACTGCCTAAATCACTAGTTCCACTGCGTATATCATTAGTCCCTCTGCCTATGTAACTAGTCCACCTGCCTATATTACTAGTCCCATAGCTTTTGTCACTAGTCCGATTGCCTAGATCACTAGTCCCATTGTTTAAGTCACTAGTCCTGCTGTCTATATCACTAGTCTCATTGCCTCTTTCACCAAACCCATTACCTCAGTCACTAGTCCAATTGTCTTAGATATAATTAAGAAACGGTTCACTGAGGGGACTAGTGACTGTGTTTGGAAAAGCTGAGTGGCAACCACTATGACCACCATAACTGCCACCACAGGGTTGTCACACAGCTTTGCCAAACTCCAGAATGGCAAATGTGCATAATTATCTAGTGATTTACCCGCTGCTTCCATATCACTGGCAGATTTGCCATTCAGGATCCTATGAAAGCTGGGAGGACACTCCTGGGAGAATTAATAGCCGATGTATTGGACGTCCTGTTCTCATATTGTATATGCCCCTGTGGGAGATCTGTTGCCCCCCTCCTCGTCTTATTGCTGCATGCCACTGGCAGGATTTCGGGTGGTATGTAGTGCCGTGCTGTTATGCCAGTGTCTCTCCCAGTTATGTTTATCAGGTGTCCACAGGGCCACTTAACTGTGACATTGACCTTGACAGTCCAGCTCATACTGAAATACGCCCGACACGTGTCCTGTCACAACTAAAAGTAAACCAAAAAAACTATTCAAAACAAATACATATTCAAGAGGACCCAAATAATCAGGTGTAAAATACAGCAAAATCCCATTAATCCGGCATCCAATAATCCAGAAATTCTGATAACACGGCGCAAACTTGAATTTAATAACGAATTGGACTACACTATTTCCCGCAGAGCTATACAGTAAAAAATGTATACTGTGCAATATATGTTTTTTTCACTATACAGTGGCATAGGTCGCAGCCTTCCGTCGGAGATATATATCGCAAATCCTCCTGACGTAAACCTGCGAAGGAAGGTTCAATGTGAACAGAACCTAATCTAACAAATATTCTATATCAGTTGTTTTTTTAGCTGTCTCCCTTACAAATAAATATTATATACTTCTAATTAAATTACAATCCAATAATCCAGAATGTCTGATAATCCAGAACCCATTAGGTCCCATTCATGTCCGATTAAAGTAATCTTTGACATTTTTGAAGGGTCCTTAAAATCTGTGGTCTCCTATTCTTAGATCTTCCTGCTGTCCGCCAGGAGAAAGGGGTAGCATTTCCAGATTTATAATCTCCCCACCCCCCCCCCCCCCTGGTGGTATTGCATGTGTCCTGCATACACAGTACGATTATCAGCCTGATCATTATATTGTGCTGACATATGCACAGTGCATGGTCTGATTTACTGGAGCTTCATGCTGGGTCATTGCCCTCGTGTTTTCATCAAAGCAACGTAGATGATCTACATCTCCCACAATGCACTACAACAGAGTGTTGTCCAGTATTATGTCAACTAAAGCTTGTTTGTTGTATAATGAAAAGTTATGCAGCTTTCTAATATACTTTGGGTTTCAATTCTTCACCATTTTCAAGATTTAGATGATAAATGCGATTTAAGATTGCTGTCAGTGAATGGAAACATTCATTGTTTACATTCAGAGGCTGAATTTCTCCTGACCTTGTTCTACTCACACAGCTACTGATATCTTGATAATGGTGAGAAGCTAATACTACTTAGCCTCATAAGGTAGACTTTTTGGGGGGTGTTTGCCAGCACCCCTACTGATGGATACCAAGTGGCAGGCAGCAAAATTCTGAATGGAAATTTGGATGTGAATGGAATATAACACCTGGTGTAACTCGAGAAGAAGATAAGGGAGAGCAATGTAGTTGATAAATTACTCAGCATTATATGTAGCTACATGCTATAAAAACAACCACAGGCTAGTAACCCCCTCTCCATGGCCGAACAAAAAATCTTCCAGTGACCACTTAGGTAGTACCAGGTATAACTTCTACACTACTGATTGACAGAAGCGTCCATAACAGTGTGTGCCAGCCACAGATGCCATCCTTAGCCACAGGTGCTCCCTTTAGTGTCTCTGCCACTAGTGCCCCATTAGTCTCTGCCCCTTTAAAAGTCTTATCCGGCTCAGGAAAACCCATTCTATAATGAGTTTCTAGAAGGAGGTCACTCAGTCAGGACCCTCATCTATTAGCCAGAGGGGAAGGTAGCCAAAAAGAATGTCTTCCACTCTGGAGCACCCAGGATCTATTATATAGACAGCCCATTGTGTGTAATACTTAATTTGTCCTGTGGAGGTGCTGCAGGGACATTCCCCACAGATAACAGCTTACTGTCCCAATAGTATCTAATCATCGGGGGACCCTTCTAGCAAATAAGGGTTATCCAAAGCGGACAATCTCTTTATGTGCCAGCCACCGATGCTTCCTTCAGTGTTTCTTTCCCAAGTACCTCCTTAGTGCCAATGCCCCCGTCCGCCTCCTTAAATATCTCTGCCACAAGTGCCCCCTTGAGGGTTTGCTCCAGGTGCTTTCCCTTTTTTTTTTTTTTCAAATTTTTTTCCCTGAATAAATGTAAAAAACAAAACAAAAACGGGAAACTATAGAATTTGGTGGTCAGGATCTAAGAAACGTGGTACTTTACCGCTGGACTCTGGACTCTTGGAGAATCAGATAATGTGTGATGTGGTGATGACAGGTCAGAGTTAGACTCTGTTCACACTGGCATCATGGCTTTTCTTACAACCGGAGTCCCTTGTGTAAGGGATACTATCGGATCCTATGGACTACATGGAACGGACTCTAACGGCAGTGTGAACCTACCCAGTTATACCTGGACTATGATGACTATGGTGAGAAACTACAATATCTGGAGGGAACATAACTCTGATTTTGCCCTGGTCAGACGTGAACTCAGGTTGGCGCACTGACTAATGTGCCACCCTGCCAACCATGCATGGACCAGGGTGCCATATGTGAGAAATAGGGACCAGTGACTGAGTAAACACACTGCTGAGAGTACCAACCAGCTGAAACTCTCTTCTATTTGTCACACCCTGGTGCTTGTTTTTGGCGCGCAATTTACAGAATAATCTACAAATAAAATATTTGACTCTCGGCCAACAATTGTATAGTTTTGAAAGGTGAGTTACACCCATAGTTATTATAAATTTAACAGACAGACCCGGGGATAAAAGATCTACTGGAGGTGCTCCGCATACACTGGGAGACCTAGTAAGTCTGTGTAGACAGGGCAAGACAGTCTTTCAACGTGATAATCCTGGACTATTATCAAGGACTGTATTATGTTTCGCTCTATAAATAATGCTGCCGCGCAAATTTTTTGCTTTAATTATCTAGTACCGATTTTGAGTTACATCGTCTCTTATACTCCAGTCCCATCCAAAGCTGCTTGACGTGCCCACATAAAGTAATGACGTTCCCACATAGTGCTATACTATGCCCACATTGAGCCATAGGGTGCTTACATAAAGCCATACAGGTCCCAGAGTGCTATACTTTGCCCACAAGGTCATACAGTGCCATGCTCTCCCCACATAGATCCATATAGTGCCAACATAGTGACATACTATACCTGCACAGAGCGAAACAGAGCTCACATAGAGCCATATGTTGTTACTTATCTTGTACAGATTTTGAGTGACGTCATCACTTATACTGCACAACTATTTTTTCTGCTGCCACTTGGAATCAGTCAACAGCAGGTGTGAGATAAGTGGCTGCCAGACATCTCTGGTGCCACTTTTCTCTAGTACTAGAACAGTAAAAATCCAGCCAGTTCAATAACTATTTCCCCTAGTGATAAATTGGGATTTCCGTCACACCATCATGAGTAAAATGATAACATTCTGTTTACCTGCAGCTGCCACTAGGGGGAGCTCACTGCATACAGATGTATATAATAGGAGATGTATAAACCTGTGTGCCGTAAATTCCCCCTACACTCACTTGTATATACTGTAGGTATCTATTTTTTAGATATATAGATGCCATATAAGGGGGAAGTTAATAGCATTGCCAGAAGTATAATTTTCGATACACAGTAGAATTTCTTTAATCCGACATTAAGTGGCAGATAATAAAATATTCCGGATTATTGGACAGTAATAGAATAGTATATACAACTTTCTGATCACAATTTATATTTTGCAGGCAAAAACAAATTTCCTGTCTTTGAAGATCTTAATAAAGTTAATGTCGGACGATCTTCATACCATCGCAATGTGTGATCTTCATGCAGCAACTGAACACTCGACTCCATTTTCACAATCCTCTAGTACCATCCGTCTCCTGTTTGCATCGCGGTGTATATGATTTACATGGTGTTTGTCTTTGTCTTCACACTGCAGTGTACGCCGGAGCCTCCGACATATGTCACTGTATGACCATACAATGGCGTACGTCGCCCATAGGCTCCCATGTTAAATAAATATATGCTGCACTGTAAACAAAATTTTTTACTGGATACCACTGAATGGAAAAGTGTAGTCTACATTACATTGAAGAAAATGTATATCAACGTATACTTTGGTATCGGTCAGCTGAACTGGGCCCTATACGTAAGGCGTATGCGCCGGGAACAGTGTGAATAGAACTTTATTGTGTTATCGTCAACGTAAAACAAGCAAAAAAATAAAATATCAAATATTCTGTTCACACGATGTCCAGTTGTGTTTCTTACCTGATATTTATTGTCTTCAATCTCATATTTTTAGCTCGGCTCCATTAGGACACGTCTATGATCAGTGACTTCAGCTTAGCTGCATTGTCTGTTGGACTCTTTGGTAGTCTGAAATCCGCCTCCTGTCCAATCACAGACTAAGCACAAGGCAAAGCTGTGTACGGTGGCACACGGAGGGTATACAGACCCGTATACGCTCTTCATAAGGCATTGTATCCTTCCCTGGAAGCAACACTTCCCAGCGATTGGTGGAGGGTGAAGCGGTTGGACCCCCACCTGAGACCACCCCTTTTAAAGTGGTTCGAACATGACAATATATAAGGATCTTCAAATGAGATAAAAGTTGCCGTTATGTAACAACACAGGAGCGGGGATGTATTAATACAGATCGTTCATTGAGGAATCCAGGAAAGCTGGGTGACAACCTCTATTGGAGCTGTAGCGTAGGTCATATTGGTTGTCACCCAGCTTTCCCAGGAATAGATAACAATGAATAGCATTTTGAACAAAACAACTCCAGCAACTTCTGACATGTGTTTTAGTAAATTCTGGAGCATCTTTTCTTAGAACTCGTATTGTGCCATTCCTCTGTTATTCCTCCTGAAAATATATGAATAAAATAACAAGCAGCTGTTCCCATTCCCCTTGTCAATACGGTGTTTTCCTACACATGCTGACACTGTCCAATTAGTTTTCGGTCAGACTGTGTCAGGACACGCTCTATTGACAAGGGGGGGAAGTAAAATGTGCCAACTTTATCGAACTTGATCATCACATTTTTTAATGTAAAATATTAGTGTATGTGTAAACCGGCTATGAGGTGGTGCAAGGGAGAGAAAAGTTTCAGTCTGGCCTAGTGTACGGCACCAAATTTATTTTGCCATCTTGAGAAATTTGGCACAATTTGTGCCTTTTCCATCGTCTCTTAAGGGGCCCTGTCACCTCACCTGGAATGTCTGTTTTAGTAAATACTTGTATTCCCCATGAAATAACAATTCTAGAGCATCTTTTCGTAGAACTCCATGTTATGCCGTTCCTCTGTTATGCCTCCTAGAAATTCACGAATAAATTAACAACTGGGTGTTACCATTTGACTTGTCAATGGGGTGTGTTATAATTATTTTGTGATGGGGAATACAATTATTTACTTAAACAATAATGTCAAGAGAGGTGACAGGTCCTCTTTAGATTGATCATGACACTATTGATAAATCTACCCCAAAGTATATTAGAAAGTTGCTGAACTTTTTGTTATACTGTGGGCCTTTTTTTAAAAAAAAGAAAAAAATTAAAACTTGATGCTCTTGGCAACCAATCAGAACTCAGCATGTGTTTCTTAAAGCGGGTTGTCTGATTTCAAATACCCTGTTAGCGAATTCTGAGATAATAGAGGCCGGACCCTCAACCGTTCAGAACCCTCATTGACAGCCCAACTGTGTAATTCCTTATTTCCCCTGTGGGGGCGCTGCAGGGATATTGAACACTTACTGCAGATTTCCCCCACAGATTATAGCCGATCTCTGGGGTTCCAGTAGCCATGAGGAAGCAATATCTCTTGAACTATTATTACTCACTCCTTTCATGTTTCACAGAAATAAAGGGAAGCGCTTGTTACAATATTCTTGATGCTGGTCAGTTACTTCCCTATGTGTCTCCGTAGTATAAATGACTCATAGACCAATATGCTCATAGTCTGCTTCTTGACTCTTTTCAAAAGAACGTCAAATCTGCTTATTTATGCCGCTATATAGGCGTGATGGATTAATCAGTATGGGACTAGGCAGACGTACCATTCAGGAACCTGAGAGAGCTGGGTGACAACCGCTGGAAGCTGTCGAAAAGTGACAAGAAGACCGACTGCCCTCGCAGCTCCCATAGGGAACGTCACTCAACTCTTTTGATTGGCAATTCTGCCTTATTACGCCGTGATACATCTCCTTCAGGAATATTGCAATAGAACTAGGCAAATCTGACATTCGGGAAAGCTGGGTGTCACAACGTGGGGTATGGGGCCCATGTACATGTGAATTAATCCAATATACTGTATGGATTGAGCTATTTTAAGTCAGGCAAAACATGGCATTAATTATTGTCGTTTTAATAAATTCTACACAGCTTTACACAGACTTTTTTTTTTAGCTGCGGGCTCTCGGTGACTCATTTATACTTTCCTGGTGCCAAGTGCACTCCACCAGTATTGCTGGAAACCCATTTAGGTTTACTAATCCTGCCAATGAAATACAATCAGAACGTGTGGAGACCTTTCCATTTATTACAAAACATCAGCAGGAGGTAAATGAGGGACAGACATAGTTTTATTTTTATTGTGAAGGGTATCCAGTTCTGGGAGAGTATTAAAAGGAAGAATTTTTGGACTTCAACTAAACTGGATTGGTTTGCAAATGTCCACTATGCAGTGTACATCGATAATGCTGCCATAATGTACACATGCCTAATATCACATACAGTACAAATAAATAACACTGTTACATGGTAAATACATAACTAGTACATAAGAGTACACAAAAATAACACTGTCATACTGTATAAATACATAACTAACACCACTATAGCGTACATAAAAATAACACTGTCATACTGTATAGATAAATAACACTGTCATACTGTATAAATACATAACTAATACCGCAATAGAGTTCACATAAATAACGCTGTCATACTGTACACATAACTAATACCACTATAGAGTACACATAAATAACACTGTTATACGGTATAGATACATAACACTGCCATACTGTACACATAATTAATACCGCAATAGAGTTCACATAAATAACACTGTCATACTGTATAAATACATAATGCTGTCAATATGTACACCTAAACAATCCTGCCATACAGTAAACATAAATAATGCTGCCATACTGTACAATTAAATAATTTTGCTATACAGTACACAAATATCACAACCATATAACAACAGCCAAAGTGTACTTAAAGAGGCTCTGTCACCACATTATAAGTGCTCTATCTCCTACATAAGGAGATCGGCGCTGTAATGTAGGTGACAGTAATGCTTTTTATTTAAAAAAACGATCTTTTTTCACAACGTTAGGAGCGATTTTGGTTTATGCTAATGAGCTTTCTTAATGCCCAAATGGGCGTACTTTTACTTTCGACCAAGTGGGCGTTGTACAGAGGAGTGCATGACGCTGACCAATCGGCATCATGCACTCCTCTCCATTCATTTACACTGCACTAGCGATATAGATGTGAAGTGAAACCAAATCTCGTTTAGCTCCGTGATCTCGCGAGATTTCGTATCCGTTGCTGGAATCTCACAAAAAAGATTCAGAAGTGTCAGGATTCTGAGTACACATGACGTCCAGGCTGGATGGTCATGTGTATTCATTATCAGGACACTGTAGTAATGTTAGGGCTTGTGTATGTAGCTGCACATAGTGATATATCTATATCGCTAGTGCAGTGTAAATGAATGGAGAGGAGTGCATGATGCCGATTGGTCAGCGTCATGCACTCCTCTGTACAACGCCCACTTGGTCGAAAGTAAAAGTACGCCCACTTGGGCATTAAGAAAGCTCATTAGCATAAACCAAAATCGCTCCTAACGTTGTGAAAAAATATAGTTTTTTTAAATAAAAAGCATTACTGTCACCTACATTACAGCGCCCATCTCCTTATATAGGAGACAGGGCACTTATAATGTGGTGACAGAGCCTCTTTAAAGACAGTGCCATTAGCATACCCCCATCAAAAGCACCATCATAGCCAACTGAGAGCACCCTTAATCAGTACCCCCTGCACATAACAGTGCCACTAGTGTGCACTCCATGAAGAGAGCCCGCTGTTAAGGGTATGTTCACACGAGGGCGTCCGTAACGGCTGAAATTACGGGGATGTTTCAGCCTGAAAACATCCCCGTAATTTCAGCCGTAACGGCATGTGCAGGCGCTTGAACGCCGCGTCCATTACGGATGTAATTGGCGCTGCTATTCATTGGAGTCAATGAATAACGGCTCCAAATACGGCCAAAGAAGTGACAGGTCACTTCTTTGACGCGGGCGTCTATTTACGCGCCATCATTTGACAGCGGCGCGTTAATTACGCCTCGTGTGAACAGACAAACGTCTGCCCATTGCTTTCAATGGGCAGATGTTTGTCAGCGCTATTTTCGGCGCTATTTTCGGACGTAATTCTTGGCAAAAACGCCCGAATTACGTCCATAATTAGTGCGTGTGAACATACCCTAACAGTACTAGCTGAGTGGCACCCATGCTCAGTAGGGCAACGCCAGCATAGTGTTCAGCAAAGAGACAAAATGAAGGGGAAGGTTTAACCCCATTACCCCGGACATCTTGTGCATGCACCTGCGTTTTAGAAGGACATCTCTTCTACTTTTTTATTCATCTTATCTCTCCTGCATCTGTTCCTGCATCTTTTCCCTCTTGTCTTACATGTTGTTATCCTGAAATGACATGATTTTGTGTACAGTGTTCTCATGTTTCCTATTACTGAGTGGGCAGGACCTCATACAAACAAGCCTGTGCACCATGGAGATGCAGTCTGTTGTATGGCACATAGGACTTCCTATGACCACTATGGCACCCAGCTACAGTAAACTTTTGAAATGATAGTAACTCAGACGGGAAGACAACATATGACAGCCATTACACCACCACAGGGGTGGTCACCCAGTTTCCCAATTTCTCAGTTATGCAATACTATATCCCATGTTCTCTTTTCTCTGCAAAATAAGGTAGATCAGCACTCAGTAACTGTTTGCCGCCCAGCTGTCCCAGAAACAGATAAGGTTTTGAAACAAGTTGAGGTTAATTTGTATCGCTATAAGAAAACGGAATAAATGACTTACATTTACTATTTAATTATTATTATTATTATTATTATTATTATTATTATTATTATTATTATTATTATTATTAGGAGAATGCTTTTTATTTGATGTATAACCACCTATTGTGACATAATGTACTAACAGGAAGTTTTGAAAATAGAAGTGAGTGTTTCTAAAGAATTTTACACAGAATTTCAGTAAATCTAAGCAATAATGAGGTAAGCAAGCGCATGTCAAAGTATAATATGAGAAGAAAGCGCAGTGTTTGTAATATAAGGCACTATTCAGGGGGATGCGAACTCTAAGTCCATATAATCTCTAAAGCGGTTTTCTGGGACTGTAATAAAGGGGTTGTCCGACTGCAGCATTGCCTACTCTCCCTGAATGTCCAAGAGACTCCCATAAAAAGAGGAGACTAGGAGAGTAGGCTGTAGTGGGTGCAAGGTTATCAGTTGCGCCGATCCTGGTGCTTGAGGGGGTCCAATGGCACATGAACAAACCCCAGTATTATAAATGGCACATGGTAGATGGGGGGACCTGTAATAGAGTTTACATTGGGGCTTCTAGACCTAGAAGCTTCCATTTAAGCCTCTAGGTCTAGGTCCTGGGTGGTGAGATCAGGTGGGGTGGTCTGGCTGCTGGGGTCTTTGGTACAGTTTAGGTGCATTACTCAAGATTTAAGGGTGGTAGAGGCTCCTCAGGGGTGTGGCCTATATATTAAAAGGCGGAGCATATGTCTTAAAATGTCTCCCTGATTTAATTAGCTCTATCGTAGGCAGGAAGACCCGTAAGTCATGGTTACTACTTTTTCTCCAGAAACATTTACCTCCATATATGTGGCTGATCGTAGCAGCCTGTCTTATAAATCTGCACTGGCATAAGCTGCCGTTTTAGGTTCACAAGGTGCGTGCAGAGTGTCATGCGTTTTCCTTTGAGATGTCCTCTCAGGTCGTGTGACCTCTCGCCCAGAGTTGTTGTTTTTTCTTCTGACTAAACACATTTGCTAGCTGCAGTTCAGTGAATCTCTCTTCATATTTTTTTTTGCTTTCATGGCATTAGACAGTGGTAAACCACATCGTCCAGATGGACACTATTCTAGGTTAACTGTAAACTTAATGAGAAGACAAAATGAGTCATACTGGAGGAAGCAAGGAGCCACAGGACGCCCACGCACACAAACAGTGACTCCATCCAAAGTAACATTTAAAGTGGTAGGTTCCACCTCTACCAGCTCCCATACTGCATAACCAGGGACCATATATATTCCTATGCAAAATGATGGGGGTGTGTGTTGCCACCACATCTACACAAGAGCAAGGAGAACTAAAGTAGTCACCTATAGTGATGGAGGCCTGTTGCTAGGCAACCACTAAATCTCATTAGAATGTTGGCTAGGAAGTTCTACACTTGTAAAGATTATTCATTAAGGAGTCTGAAAGATTAATTACAATGGAAAATAATTTTTTTGTTTTCCTGGTAAATGGTAAACAACGTGCAACGGGGCTCTAGCTGGTCAGAGACATTAGATAGCTGTCAACCCTATAATTACCCCTTTGACGCCGCCATTAACATGTATTTTTGGCTTAGCTCAATCAACATATTATTTCAATAGTGGGTGAGGTGAAATAAGCGGCGGAGGGATCCGCCAACAACACTCACAAGTCTATGACCAGCTTATAATACCCCTAGGGTCAATGTTTACCCATAGAGTTGTAACCTGGGCCCCCAAAATAGCAAATCATTAAATAAGAGAACTGTATCACATATGGTAGATAACCCTCAGATGCTGGGGAGTAGCAATAGGAGGTCCAGAAGAAGCAGTCGCACCCGGACCCCGGTACCTCAGTAGGCCCCAAGACCCATCTGCCACATAAGAAGACTGCAGTATTATAAATGGCACATGGTAGGTGGGGGACCCTGTTACAGATTTTACATTGGGCCCAGGAGCTTGAAGTTACGCTTATATTTATGCCATGTAAGATTTGGGGGTGCTCCTCAGCATCAGATTACAAGGCGGTAGCTAATAGTGATAACATGACACAGGAGAGTCATGACATCTGGGGATCAATTCTTCTGCCCCCGGCGCACTATTGAACTTCCTAAGAGGTGTCCTGATCTAATGGGAGCTTGTCTTGTTGACAGTTTCCCTTATAGAGGCCTATAGATTAGAAAAAAGTCTGCTTTTTTTTTCCAGAAACAGCACCACTCCTGTCCATAGGCTACGCCTGGTATTGCAGCTATGCCCAATTCATTTGAAGAGTGACATGGGTGGCGCTGTTTCCGGAAAAAAAAAGTTGTCAGTTGTCAATGCCTAAGTATTCAGTTTAATGTATGAATCTGTATGCAGTAAACTTCTAAGCTCCCTCTAGTGGTGGCAGCAGGCAGCCAGAATTTTATATTTTAACTCTATGGCTGTGTGAAGGATAGCAGAGGATTTGGAGCTTTGCATCAGATAAATAGAGCTCCAACCCTTATAAAGTTATATTATGAAACGAATCAGAACAGAATTTTATCCCTATTTAGATTTAAAAAAAATGTTACTTAAAGAGGCTCTGTCACCAGATTTTGCAACCCCTATCTCCTATTGCAGCAGATCGGCGCTGCAATGGAGATAAGAGTAACGTTTTTTTTTTTTAAAAAAACGAGCATTTTTGGCCAAGTTATGACCATTTTTATATTTATGTAAATGAGGCTTTCTAAAGTACAACTGGGCGTGTTTAAAGTAAAAGTACAATTGGGCGTTTATTGTGTGTGTAGATCTGGGCGTTTTTACTTGTTTTACTAGCTGGGCGTTGTGACGAGAAGTGTATGATGCTGACGAATCAGCATCATCCACTTCTCTTCAGAACGCCCAGCTTCTGGCAGTGCAGACACAGCCGTGTTCTCGAGAGATCACGCTGTGACGTCACTCACTTCCTGCCCCAGGTCCTGCATCGTGTCGGACGAGCGAGGACACATCGGCACCAGAGGCTACAGTTGATTCTGCAGCAGCATCGGCGTTTGCAGGTAAGTCGATGTAGCTACTTACCTGCAAACGCTGATGCTGCTGCAGAATCAACTGTAGCCTCTGGTGCAGATGTGTCCTCGCTCGTCCGACACGATGCAGGACCTGGGGCAGGAAGTGAGTGACGTCACAGCGTGATCTCTCGAGAACACGGCTGTGTCTGCACTGCCAGAAGCTGGGCGTTGTGAAGAGAAGTGGATGATACTTCTCGTCAGAACGCCCAGCTAGTAAAAGTAGTAAACACGCCCGATGTACGCACATAATACACGCCCAGTTGTACTTTAACTTTAAACACGCCCAGTTGTACTTTAGAAAGCCTCATTTACATAAATATAAAAATGGTCATAACTTGGCCAAAAATGCTCGTTTTTAAAAAAAACAACACGTTACTCTTATCTCCATTGCAGCGCCGATCTGCTGCAATAGGAGATAGGGGTTGCAAAATCTGGTGACAGAGCCTCTTTATAGGTGGGCCTGGTTATTCACTTTAAGTCCCTCCCCCTTTCCTAAACCTATTGTTTTACATACATTAGCACTGGAAAGGGGGCAATAAAGTGGGTGGCACCAATAAACATACAGAAGACTATGTTTAAGTATCAATAGTATCACTGTCACGAAGGGTCTGTGGACCCACTGGGCAGGTACCGCCTTGGCGGTAAGGCAGCTGGTCAACAGGGCGCAGGGCAATGTCAATAGTTAGTATAGGTACCTGTGGCAGCTCAAACAGTAGCAGGGCAGGCTCGGCCGGGACTAGGCAGCAGGCAGACGTCAGGCGAGGTGGCGCAGGTCAGACGTGGATGCAGCACAGCACAACTTTGGCACAGCTCAGTGCTAAACCATGGATGTATGGTTTGCTAGGAACAGGAACTGGAAACAGGTATAGGTACAGGGACAGGGACTGGTACAGGAAACACACTAGGAGGCCATCACATAGACAAACTAGGGAACACAACAACGCTCAGGCATAAAACTAGGGGGCTGGACCCCTCTTATAGTCCAGGGTACTCACGGGTCAAAGTTCAACAAGAATGTCCAGTGCGCACTGCCCCTTGAAGAGCGGGCACGAGCGTGCGTGCGCACCCTACGGGATCCGGCTAAGGTGAGTGGACGCGAGCGCTGGCGTCTCCTGGGGAGGAGGCTGCGGCCAACGCTTGCCGACTCGTGGCTACGGCTGTCAGGGGGAGGTTGGAGCTGACAGCCCGCAGCCACGGACATTACAATCACAACCACATTAGAGGACCTGTTTAAGGACCCCCAAAGTTGTTGCCCCTCCCCCAAAAGGGGAGTAACCACATTTTCATGCATTTTTCTCCTCAATAAATAATAGTTCTCTATGCACAGAAGTAAACTTAGTTCTCTACTAGCTCTGTGGCACGTTGAAGCTTGTACACATCAAACATGGAGGAAATGCTAGCTGCATGATCACCGCGAGTAACACTGCCAACATATGTATGTCACCAAACAAGTAGTCTGGGAATTCACAGGAGTATCTACGAAATAAAAATATTGTATATTGAGAGTGTGATTACCTTACAGATACCATCTTACATTCCGAGACAGTCCTGTTGGTGGACAGTAAACTTATCTTTAGCAACCAGTGCCAGGCAGCTGCTGCCAAGGCAAATGAAATCATGGGATTCTTTAAAAGATGCAGATGACGAGAACATACTATTGCATTAAACATTGTGTACAGTTTGGGCACCCGTGGACAAGAAGGACCGAACAAAACTAAGGCAGATGCAGAAGAGGGTCGACCAAAGTCATTTAGGGAAAGGATGGTGGATTGCAGACCAAGAAAGATGATCACATTGCTGTTGTGAGTCTCCGTCGAGGGTATAAATGGGGGTTCCATCCGTTACGGCGGAAAGAATAGCAGAGCATGCAGCGAAACTCTTGTCGTCAACATGACAGAAAGCTCAATTTTACTCCCGATGGACCCTATTATAAGTCAATGGGGTTCCCTGGGCACCAATTAAATACATCATACGGTGGATCTGACACAGCGTCTTGGAAGTCATGACACCAATATGAACACAGCCTTTTGGGGTTATATAGTTTGGAAATAAAACACAGCTTAGGGGCGATCTAATCGCTATGCACAAATATATCAATAGACAATCGGAGATCTGTATATTAATCTTTTATACCTAGGCCTGTAACCATGACAAAGGGAAAGAAGATTTCATGAGCAACACAGCAGGCGTTTCTTTACTGTAAAAGCATAAGTGATGGTGACAACTCAGGTCCTCCTCTCTGCACAGTGACCTCTGCACATGTCACAAAGCATGCCCACAACATTCTCTTCTAGAAGTCAATAGGTTAATTTTTGGCTCCATCAAGGTAACTTATGTGACAATGACCCCTGCCCATCTTACAAGGCATGCCCACAGCACTCTCCCATAGAAGTCAATAGGTTATTTTCTGGCTTCATCAAGGTAAATTATGTGACAATGACCTCTGCACATTTCACAAAGCATGCCCACAGCACTCTCCCATAGAAGTCAATAGGTTATTATCTGGCTTCATCAAGATAAATTATGTGACAATGACCTCTACACATGTCACAAAGCATGCCCACAACACTCTCCCATAGAAGTCATTAGGTAATTTTCAGGCTCCATCAAGGTAACTTATGTGTGCCGAGATAGCTGAGGAGCCCAATGCTTGATCAAGTCTTCATAAATTGAGGACAGAAAGCTCTCCCTGGCAGCTTGCATTTCTGGAGTCTTAGTTTTGTCAGCCTCTAAAGACTCCTATGAGCCCCCATCAAGACCATGGGTTTGAACAACATCCACAATATATGGAATTTGTATATTATCAGCCCCCCGCAGACCCCCCCCCCCCCCGGTTTGTATTGGTGGAAGACTCCTAGGGTTAGGGTTAAAGTAGTGAAATTATACAGATGATGGAGTGGATTGGTGATCAGGAGTAGTGATCTAGAGTCATTTATCAGCTGCAATGACCAATAAGAGCATGATCTAAATTTTTGGTTTCCAATCTAGGACCATAAAAAAAATGTAGAGTTAAAACAAAGCTCAAATATCATGGGGTATTGATTGTCTGGCGTGCCAAATTACCGTTAGTATTATTAAGGTTCTAGCACTTAGTATCATACTAGGCTCAATATCTGTAAAATTGAGGTTTGCAAAAGTTTTGACCCCCAGTTAGATTTTACAAGGATCCCAATTTGCCGATTTTTCTTAACACCCCAAAGAAGGTCGTCCAGGTAGATGTTATTGATGGCCAGGGGGGCCCAGGAAACCAATTTTTGATTCTACGAAGGCAATGATAAAGGTATAGATCAATATAAAGGGGGGACATGACAAGGTGTGAACACTACAAGTTTTGCTTATGGAGTCATTGAGTTTAAAAGTTTACAGGGAGGTTCTATGAGTTATTATGAGCTGCTCACATGGGAGGGGTGGCCACGCTGATAACGCAGCTGTCAGGACCGCCAGTCCCTGTCCTTTTACACAAGATAAAAGCACTGTAGATAATTTTACAACTGGACCATGTAAAGAGAAAAAAAAAAAATCAAATGTGTTAATACTATCTTTTTTGGTGAGGGTCCTGGGGGTCACACATATTTATGTTCTATCCTGTGGATAGTCCATCAATGTGTATTTCAGAAAACACTTTTAAAGGGGTAATCCGGGATGTGAGATTTTTTATTAGGGGCAGGAAATGAAATAAATAAACCAAAAAAGCAATACTTACCTATTGCCCCCAGCTCTGCCGCTCTGGTGGCACCCCCGGTGGTTGCACCCCCACTGCAGCCAATCAGAGGGCTTCAACGGGGTTCATCGGTCACATGTTGTATTTCTTGCATTATGTCAGAAATACGATTCATCACCAGTGAGTCACGCTGACCCCCCCTGATTGGCTGCAGCAGTCACATCTTACATGCATGTAAACAACCACCGGGAGCGCCGCCGGAGCATCAGCGCTGGATCGCCAGGGGCAAGGATAGGTAAGTATTGTTTTTTTGGTTTATTTATTTCATTTCCATCCCAGATAACCACTTTAACTACTCAGGAAAATACAAATCTATGCCTACATTAGAAACATTAGTGCCCCATTAAGGGGCATGCACTATATCACTGTATTAACCCCTTCCTGCATTTGGACGTATTATTATGTCCTCATTGTGGTCTTCTATAGGACATGTCCTGATGATCATGCGGCCATAGAATCTGTGCCTGAGCGATCACCACGGGAGCCCGGCTTCTGCTATAACGGCCCCTGACCCCTTAGATGCCACGGCCAATAGCAGCCGCTTCATCTAATGATTAGTGTGTTCCTTTACAAACATATGACGTCCATGTTTCTCTATATCCATAGCTTGTGTAAGGACCTAGGGAAGTGCCAGGGAGATGATCGCTTGCTATCGTCACAGAGTCTGGGCTGGCTGGTTCTTCCTGTTTGCAAACTTATGACATAACTATGCAGGAACAGACTCAGTGCTAAACAGAGAGGACTCCTATACAACCTTATTATATTCTTATGTTATTTATAATAAGTGGAAGGACTGAGATCCCTTCCTTAAAGGGAAACTAAACTTTTAAAAAACTTTTAGTGACATATCAGAAGTTTTGATCGGCAGGGGTCCGAGCACTGAGACCCCAACCGATCGCTAAAACGAAGTGGCAAAGCGCTTTTGATGCTTTGTTTTAGAGATCGGTGGGGGTCTCTATGTTCGGACCCGAACTGATCAAAACTTCTGACATGTCAAAAGTTTTTTAAAAGTATAGTTACACTTTAAAGCCCCTAATCAATAAATAAAGACCTGCCTGTACTTCCGAATCATTAGATGCAGGAACTGTGTGTAGTTTATCCTCATATAAGCTCAACCATTTGTTCTCCAGTCTTCTTCTGCCCTCAGTTTCGGGGACAGGAAGTAGCTGTCTGACACCTACCGTGATCATCCATGTTAGCTCTCATGGGGCTACTTTGTCTGTCACACAGTCGTCCAGAAGATCATCTTACCTCCCTCTCACGGTTTTCCCTGGCAAGTCAACCACAATGAGAACCCCACCATCTTTCCCACTGTGCAGAGACATGTTTAATTGAATCTGCAGAGTGTGAGTCATGATTTGGTATCAGTAGCCAAATGTTTATTCATCCATCCAGGGTATGACAGATAGACCTGCGCCTTCAACTTCATCTACAGCTGAGGATATGAGGTTAATAAGATAACCATCGTTTTTGAAACAAGTTCATAATAAGGAATGCTGGAAAGCTTGGTGTGTCAGTTCACACGTTGCGTAAATACTGCGGATTTTCCGCAACGGAATTCGTTGCGGAAAATTTGCAGGAAGAACAGTAGCAGCAAATTAGATGAGATAAAATCTCATCCACACGCTGCGTAAATACTGAGTGGAAAAACCGCTCAGAAATTGACATGCGGTGCGGAATTTTATTTTGCAGCATGTCAATTGGATTTGCGTAAATGCTGCTTTTTTGTCGTTTTTTGTTTTTTCCCATTGAATGCAATGGGGAGGTAAAACCCGCAACAAATAGCAGTTGTTGCGTTTTTTGCGGGGGGAATCACATCGATTTCTCCGTAAAAAACACAACTCAGAAAAAAAAAATCGTATACTTACCCAGAAATCTGTGATTCTTCCTCCAGGCCGGCCTCCTGGGAGGACGTTTCATCCCATGTGACCGCTGCAGCCAATCACAGGCTGTAGCGGTGGTCACATGGGATGAATACCATCCCAGGAGGCCGGCCTGCATGACACTATTGTTTCCGGTAAAACCACGGACACCCTGACGAAAAGCCAACAAAACCCATTAAAGGCAATGGGTTCCGTCGGCCACCGGAGGTGTCTGTGGGGCAACGGAACCGCTGCTTCTGGTATTCCCTTGTTCTGCATAATTCTTGCTGTGGATGGCAAACAAACAGAAGAGGGTGTCCTATTCTCTCTATGAGCCCTCCAGGAGCTCCCATGGGATTACTTTATGGCCGACTATCCAGTCTTCAAAAAAAAAAAACAAGTCAAGCTACCGGGAGCCAAAGGGGCCCGATGCTTTTCTGTCACCAAGGTCACTTCGCTCTAGCAATCGTCAAGAGTCAAAATGGTTAGATCACCACCAATCATGGTATCTCAGCGATACGCCAATAATGTATTATGTGGGAGACCCTTTCAATGTTTTTCTGGTTTTATATTGATAAAGTTTAATTTTTGTTTAATCAGAAATGAGGGTGGGACATGGAGAGTATGTTCACGCGCTTAACAAAAAACGTCTGAAAATACGGAGCTGTTTTCAAGGGATAACAGCTCCTGATTTTCAGACGTTTTTTGAGCAACTCGCGTTTTTCACTGCGTTTTCGCTGCGCTTTTTACAGCCGTTTTTGGAGCTGTTTTCAATAGAGTCTATGAAAAACGGCTCCAAAAACGTCCCAAGAAGTGTCCTGCACTTCTTTTGATGAGCCGTCATTTTACGCGCCGTATTTTGACAGCGACGCGTAAAATAAAGGCTCGTGGGAACAGAACATCGTAAATCCCATTGAAAGCAATGGGCAGATGTTTGTAGGCGTATTAGGGGCGTTGTTTCAGCCGTAATTCGAGGCGTAAAACGTTTAGGCGTCTAAAGAATACCACGCCCGTCACCATGAACGATCAGTCATCCGACTCTGCTCCCCCCTCCCCTGCCCCGCGGAACAACAAGAGTCAAGTGATCCCCGTGTGGCTGTAAAAGACGGCCGTGGTGGCAGCAAGAAAGTACGGAAGTAGAGAAAAGTTGGGCGCACACGTGCCCATCTATTGTTTGGGGTTCTGGTCTGGGGTCTGTATTAGCTTAGGGGGTCTGTATTTATTTAAGGTGTTTGGTCTGGGGTCTCTAATTAGGGGATCTAGTCTGCAGTTTGTGTTAGTTTAAGGGAGAGTTCACACCGCGTTTTTTGACGCCTTTCTTTTGCTTTTTTTGCCCGCGTTTTTTTTTAAAATCGTTGAATCTAATGAAAAAACGCAGCTAAGAAAAACCCCCAAAGGAGCGTCGCAGGTTTTTCCGTCTCCCATTTTCAATTGGAGGTCAGAGACGGAAACCGCTCAAAGAAAGAGCGTGCCGCTTATTTTTTTTCCGTGAGCGGCCAAAAACCGCCCAGGAAAATAAAGAGCATCTGCCTCACATTAAAATCAATGGGGGTTCATTTGGAGCGTTTCTTGGCACTGAATCCGATTTGGTTTTCGCGTAAAAATCAACGCCAAATAACGCTGGTGTGACCTACCCTTCCTTACAGGGTCTACTAGTTTAGGGGGTCTGCATTTAGGAGGGGCTAGTCTGGGGTCTGAATTATTTAAGAGGGTCTGTTTGTATTTAGGGGGTCTGTGTTTAGGAAGTTTGTATTTGTTTGGGGTCTGTATTAGTTTAGGAGTCTTTATTACTTTAGGGGGGTCTGTATTTCGGGGGTATAGGGTCTGTATTAGTTTAGGGGTCCTTACTACTTTAGGGGATCTGTATTTAGGGAGTCTGTATTTAGGGGGTCTGTATTACTTTAGGGGGTCTGTATTACTTTAGGTAGTCTGTATTTAACTGTTTTTAGGGGGTCTTTATTACTTCAGGGGTCTGTATTTAAGGTGTCTGTATTTAGGGGGTCTGCCTTAGTTTAGGGGGTGTATTTAAGGGGTCTGTATTTAAGAGGTCCGTTTTTAGGGGGTCTGTATTACTTTAGGGGTCTGTATTTAAGGGGTTTGTATTTAGGGGGTCTGCCTTAGTTTAGGGGGTGTATTTATTTCTATAGACACAGTTGCTCGTACATTAGGCACATATGATGAGTCAGTGTACAGTGAGGTGTCTGGGGACAGTCACACTTCAGACTTTCTCTTCCTTTCTGCACCAGAGGACGCCATTGAAGTGTGACACCGACAACATGCACGTTATTCTGCTCGGCGCCCACGTTCCCCGCACGCCATTGGCCGCCCGCGCTGTCAATCAGCGCGACAGATGGGCGGGGCTAGAACAAGCAAGTAGGACAGAGCAGAGCGCTGGGGATGCAGAGGCTGGAGGAGGGAGATGTAGTGCTGCAGCACAAGCAGCTCAAGCAGCTCTGCACAACAACAACAACTACTACTACCACCACCACCACCACCATCATCATCATCCAGCACGGACACAGTCGAGCAGCACTACACCCTGTACTGGAGCCAATGCACAGCCCTACCTGCCGAAAATACAACTCTGCATGAACAGCCCCGGCAGCAGCAGCTGAACCTGGATTGATCTCCTATAAGCTGAACATCAGCTGCTCCACCTGTCTTGCGGCAGTAGGTGAGTGATTGTAAGAAATGCACTGGCTGTACATGATAAAATATCCATCTACTGCTAGATGTAGCTGAGCTGAGTGTGTGCTTGAGCTCTCTGGGGGTGTAGTGTTGGTGCACCCTTTGATTCAGCTGCAGCCCTGCTCTCAGATCTATCAAATTTATCAATGAACTGTTTCTTTTGTGCATTAAATGTTTAGCTGCAGTCCTATGTAAGACCTATATGTAGTTGCAAGTGAAAAATTCAACTCTGCAACCTTTGTGTGTTTATAAATAGAAAGATGTAGCAGAGCTGAGTTTGTCTGTTCTCTATTTTTGCACCTTCATAACCTTAGTGTGGTATGTTTACTTGCAGCCCTATATAAAGCCCTTTGCTTATCCCAAATAACAAACCCAGCACTACTACATTTGACCAACTCAGCACTACTACATTTGACAAACTCAGCTCTGCTACATTTGACAAATGGCTGCCTCATGATTTTTTTTTTTTTGCATAGACTGAGTAGTTCCCCATAACTACTCCTATTCTGGGCTGTCTTAAACTTTCCATCCTTCATCCGTATCCGTCGTTTCCTTGCGTTGACCTCTGCGCATGTTTTCTTTATTGTTATTATTATTTTTCTTGGCCATTATGCAGGAAATCTTCTTGTCGTGTTTATGTTTCTCGCCATGATTCATCTCCCCTTTTTTTTTTTGCTGATGGCGGCTCAGATCAGGTGCAGAAGTTACCGAAAGAAAGTTCCTATAAGGGTATGTTCACACGCAGTAGCAAATTACGTCTGAAATTACGGAGCTATTTTCAGGCGAAAACCGGTCCTGAATTTCAGACATTTTTGCCAGTACTCACGTTTTTTCGCGGCGTCACTTACGGACGTTATTGGAGTCAATGAAAAACGGCTCCCAAAAACGTCCCAAGAAGTGACATGCACTTCTTTAACGCGGGCGTATTTTTACGCGCCGTCTTTTGACAGTGATGCGTAAAATGACACCTCGTCTGAACAGAACGTCGTAAAACCCATTGCAAGCAATGGGCAGATATTTGTAGGCGTAATGGAGACGTTTTTTCAGGCTTAATTCGGGGCGTAAAACGCCCGAATTACATCTGAAAATAGGCTGTGTGAACATACCCTTAGGCTGTCCGCACGTGGAGCGCGAGCGGTTTTGCCACTACTTGTGTGAGCACCCTAAAAATGCTGTCATGAGTGCCCTGTGTCCCACTATCCCACTTGTCCCATCTCACACTCACGGGTCCAGGAAGCTGAGATCTGATATCTCACACTGTTGCGCTGTTTTATGTGTCCCTATTCTTCCAGTAAGGTTCCGTTCACACAAAAAAAAAAACACAACAAAAATGCACAGTGTGAATCTGACCTAAGGCTAGCCGGTAAGTGGATGAGGCTTTGACAAACCTCGTCCAAATAGTGCAGAAATTGACCCGCGGTGCAGAATTTTAGGGTCAATGCACACGATGCGTATTATGTGCGGCAAAACTGCGGTGTACTACAGTACCAGCATAGGCAATGAGATTCCAGGGAATCTCATGTCCACGGTGCAGTATTTTTCGGGATGTAAATTGAGCCTCGGTGCGTATTTTCGAAACCACAGAATGTCAATTTATCTCAGCAGCAAAACCCACAGCATGAAAACGCCGCGATTTACGCAGCAAAACGTAAAAACCGCACCGAAAAACACCTAAAAACGCATTCCTTTTTTTTTTTTTCCTGCAAATTTCTTGCGGATCTGCTCCGTATTTTCCGCAGCAAAAAACGCAACGTGTGCATGTAGCCTTAATCTGCATCATGTCAATTTCCGTCGCGGAATGAGCAGGGATTTGAAACAGATTTTAAAAACCCGCAATCAAATCCTAGTGTTGCGCGTTTTGATGCGGATAGGCTTTTTAAAATAAAAGAACTGTATATTAGTCCTACAATCCCACGGTGACCTTGTTTACCGGCCTCCCGCGATGATGTTTCATCCCGACACGTTACTGCTGCAGCGGTCCACGTGTTCACAAGTCATCGCTGGAGGCCGGTATACAGCGACTAGTGGGGACCCGGCAAGCATCGCCACGGGAGCGCCCGGGGATTGGTAAGGTTTAACAATCAGCTTTTCCACAACCGGGAAATCCGAACCAAATCGTACGTATTTCCTGCTGCAGAAATTGTCTGCAGCAAATCCGTAATGTGTGGGTTACTGGTGGACTTACCCCAACATGGAGTGACCACTGGTCACAGGTGACTTTCTTCCTCTGACTAATAAAGAAAACTCCCACAAACAGTATCTCATATCTCAGCATCCTAGACCCCTGAGAGTGTGGCATGAAGGCCCCATCCACACGACTAATTACAGGATCCGTAATTCTGGATGAAGTTGCGGACCCATTCATTTGTATTGGCCACGGACACCTTTCCGTATATTTACGGATGTGTCTCCGGGGCCGTAAAAATTATCCAAAATTATAGTACATGTCTTTTTGTCCGCAATTGCGGCGCGGACTCGCTCATAGAAGTCTATAGGCGCTTCCGCAATTGCAGGCGGCTATGGATATGTAGACGCCGGATCCGTACTTCATGCTTTAAGCATACGGTTAGCGTATGCGCCGGGAAGCTAAACGTGTTAATAGGGTTACATTAGCTTGGCTGAGGCCAAAATAGGTATTTTTTTTTTTTATTATTATTTTTTTACCAGGGGGAGCCACTGGGTAATGTATGGAATCGGTTTAACGTATAAGTCATGGGCTTTTCATGATGTATACGTTAAATAAATGCCATAATAGCCAACGGGTGACAGATGCCTATCGCGGGTGCCATACAGGGGCATTTGTCACCCATAAACTATTATGATATTCAGTTTAACGTATATGTCATGAAAAGCTCAAGACGTATGCGTTAGGCTTCGTTCACATATGCGCCAGGGTCCCGTTCCGTCGGAACGGGACCCTGACTGACACAAACGGAAACCAAAGGTTTCCATCACCATTCATTTCCATGGTGACGGATCTGGTCCAGATGGTTTCCGTTTGTCTCAGTTGTGTAAGGGTTCCGTCGTTTTGCCGGAATCAATCGCGTAGGTGACTGCGGTATTCATTCCGTCGAAACGACGGAACCCTTGCACAACTGAGACAAACGGAAACCATTGGGACAGGATCCGTCACCATTGAAATCAATGGTGATGGAAACCTGTGGTTTCCGTTTGTGTCAGTCAGCGCTCCGTTCCGACAGAAAGCTCCAACGGGACACTGGCCATATGTGAACGAAGCCTTAAATGGATTCCATAATAGCCTATAGGTGATGGATGCCACTGTTAGGCGTCCGTCACAGCCTAATGTAAGGCTTTTCCCAGCGTATATGAGATGAATAATTTCATCAATCAGGCGCACTGAAAGCTACATTGTCTCTTACCGCCATAAAACTGATTTTTTTAAAAAATGGCGTCATTACGTTAGTAAATGTCCCTCATTGTCTTCCTGTCAGAGATTCTCTAAAGCTTCATTCACACGACTGTACCCGTAGATACGAGCACGGCCGTGTCCTGTTTTATTTTACGGACCGTGCTCCTATACTTTATAATGGGAGCACGGCCCGTAATAACAGCCGGCTGTCCGCGGCCGGCTCTGCCCGTAATTAAGGGCACGGTCGTGTGCATGAAGCTTTACATGGCAGATGATAAGATGGAGGCTATGCTGGGCGATCACTGTCCATGTGACTAATTGAAGTGCATATGGACATCATCCAGGGGGGTCCATATATTACATGGTTGTTTATTCTTGGCAATAGTGGCCATGTAATACTACATTCGCCGTGCAGCTGCCATTGTTTGCCGGGGGTCTTGGGATCAGCTGATTGGCGCGGCAGGGGTTATACAGATCTAGCAGAGCTGAGTTAGTAAATGGGCACACCCCATGGTAAAATTATGTTGTGTTATTTGTGGTTTTACACCTATTACATTATGTAATTTCCTAGAAAATTTTCTCTGGGCCTAAAAAATAAAATAAAAAATGGCCTTAGCGATCCTTCTCCTACTTTCTCCGCGGCTCCTTGTTTGCGGGTGATGATAAATTGACCATATATATATATATATATATATATATATATATATATATATATATATATATATATATATAATCTCATCTCTATAGTTGGATAAACACGTTCCATACACCCAGCTTTATTGGAGCATGCCAGGAGATTGTCTTTATATATGGAGGGTGTTGGATTCTGCACAATTCAGCCTCGGGCTTCTGTTTACTTGTTCCAAATCCATGTGCCTGATTTTCACGGTTCATGAATGTCAGATACTGTTAGGAGCGAGAGACGCCCGCACGTGTACAAAATGGACGTTCTGTCACTTTAAACTATTAAGTGCTTGTATTGGGGTATTCCCATCTTATAATGTTATAGCACTAGGATATGCCATTACATTATAATCAATGGGGGTCCGGCCTCTGGGATCCCTGCCAAAGATGAGAACAAGGGGCCTGAGATCCCTTTTGCTTATTCCCTGCAGTATGTGGATATGGCGGTGCCCCCGGCCACTGCATTCAAGTGATGGGGCTGTGTTGTATCCTGCACAGGGTGACCTGGAGGGTGCGCCGGGCCGGGAAATAACGTGAACGGGGCGGCAACGCTTATTTTTTTTATCCACAGGATAGGTGATAATTTTCTGGGTGCAGGGGGCCCCTCCGCTGCTGCTTCCACCGATTGTGAGAACGGGGTCCCGGTCCCCTGTTCCTCACTGCTCAACCGCAGCAAGAAGGACATTGATTGGAGTGGCGGTCCATTCAAAGTCTATAGGAATGATGGAAACAGCCGAGTACAGCGCTCCGCTATTTCCGTCAGGTCCCTAGACGTTGAATGAAGCGACTTGGTGGTGATTTTAGGAGAAAAAGAATAAATATGACTACTTCCAGTAGAGGTCAGTCTCATGCTGGAGACGATTAACTAGATATAAGCTGTGATCGGTAGCGATCCCAACGCCAGACCCTACTGATCCTGAGAATGAGGGGATCCAGGCCACCATTTTTCGTGGAGGACTGGCCATGCATGCACCGTCACTCTCTATAGAAACAAATGGGAGATATGAAACAGCCGAGCACCCTCCGTTCACTTTTTTCATATCTCCTATTAAATTCTATGGAGGGTGCTCACACCTGTAAGGCCAACTCTCCACCGTTAGGTACTGTTCACACGGAGTTGTTTTCCGCGGAAATAGCGTCGCAAACCGTGGCAAAAAACGTCCGGAATCGCCTCCCGTTGATTTCAATGGGAGGCGGAGGAGTTTTTTTTTTTCCCGTGAGAGGAAAAATATCGTTCACGGGGAAAAAGTGAAATGCCCTTTCTTCGGGCATTTCCGTCTGACCTCCCATTGACATCAATGGGAGGCAGAGAAGGTGTTTTTTGCCCGCGGTGCTCAGTGGCCGAAAAACGGAGCAAACGGCGTGCAGGTAGGTCCAGACGGAATTTTGAGGCAGGTTTTTCTGCCTGCAAAAAAACTGTGTGAACAGGGCCTTAGGGACCCCAGGTTCTTAGGATCAGTGAAGATCCCTGTGGCTCCGATTTCCCCCACAGATCAGTTTTATGGCATATCCAATTCATATGCTGTAAAATTTAATCTATGGTGATCTCGTTGTCTGGTTTAGAAAATGTATTTTCAGATACTAATATATAGGGGAGTCCATCATTTTAGATCTCCATCAGCTAAAAAGAGTGTCCTTCTCTCTGGAGGATCCAGCACGTCCGTGCATACCATGGACATCCCATTGATTTCTAAGGGTAGCGTGTAATACTTTATTTCCCCTGTGGTGGCGCTGCAGGGAAGTTGAACAATTGCTGCCTGTTTCCCGCACAGATTACAGCTGATCGCTGAGGATCCCTGCAGCCTTGATATAAAGAAAACCTTGTCCTAAGGCTTTGTTCACACGCTAAAGTAAAAACGGCTGTAAAATACGGGGCTGCTTTCAAGTGAAAACGGCCTTGATTTTCAGCCATTTATTAAACCACAAACTTGAGGCGTTTTTGGAGCTGTTTTTCTATTGACCCAATGAAGAAGTGACATGCGTTTTTTGTTTTTTTCAGGCGCCGTTTTTTCAAGCTGCCCCATAAGAAAACCGCCCTGTCAGAATGAAACGCCGTTTTTCTCATTGAAATCACTGAGCAGATGTTTGGAGGCGTTCAGCTTCCGTTTTTTAGTGGCGTTTACGGACAGAAAAACGTCTGAAAATAAGCCGTGTGAACATACCCCAATAGTATAAAATACAATAATCCTAAAATACACGTTCATAGTCCTGCTCTGCCTGAAATACAATAAAACCGGTATTAGTTGGTGACATTTAAGATCTGTCAATACTATTTACCAGAAAACTGGACTTGTTGCCCATAGCAACCAGTCACAGCGCAGCTTTCATTTTTCTAGAGCAGTTTAAACAAATGAAAGCTGAGCTCTGATTGGTTACTATGGGCAACTAGGTCTTTTTTTTTTTTTTAAGACCATTTTGATAAATGAGGCCCGATGTCTCTGGTTATATAACGGACGTCGGATCGGTAGCGGGAGCATGACGCAACTTATTATGATGAAGAGATGGAGGCCGTCCAGTGATATCTATCTGCAGACACATAAACCTTTTATGTTCCTTCATTTGCACTTTGGATTTAATGGGGAACTTCATATTTAGTCATCTGTATCGGTGTGAAATTTCTCATTCCTGGAACACTAAAATCAAGTAAAAATGGCATCTGGTGGTGTTTAACCCCTTCCCGACATCTTCCGTATTCGTACGGCAGAAGTCAGAAAGTATGGAGTGGGCTCGCGGGCTGAGCCCACTCCATAAGCTGTGGATGTCCGCTGTATGTTACAGCAAACACTTCACTGCAACAGGCGGGATAGGTGATCACTCGGATTCCGCTCATTTAACTCCTTATATGCTGAATAATAAAGTTGAGATGTTTTTACAGCACGTTGAACGCTGTAAATACAAAACGCAAAAAACAAAGACATTTTTTACAGTTTTCCATTTACATTCTAGGGTACAATAAATGGTGTCGTGGAAAAACGACAACTCATACCGCAAAAAAACAATCCCGTCTATATCGAATGAAAAATAAAAAAATTATGGCTTTTGGAAGGTGGGGAGGAAAAAACAAAAAAATGGCTGCGGCAGGAAGGGGTTAAAAGTCTCCTGGACTTTGTGGTTCACAGCTTGGCTGGTTCACGTTGCATTGTGGGAGATATAGCGTTTACATCGGGCACTCTGCAATTGCATTATGTGAGCTCAGCGAAGGCCCGATTCACATCGGTGTTGGAGGCTCCGTTATACCTCGCTATTGTTTTTGATAAAATCATGGACACCCCGACGGAACCCATTAAAGTCAATGGGTGCCGGTGGTGTCCATCGTCATCGGCGCGTCCAGTATTTTTGTTGTTGTTCTGTTCCGTCAGAGGAGCAGAACAGCGGAAAGACCGACGCAGATGGGAATGAGGCCTAAGCTGTTAGGGATGTGGCAGGCTGCAGAATTTTCACTTCTGCTCTGGATGTGACTAGAGTATAGGACATAATGTGGTGTGTCTCTTTCTCCACCAGGTAAACACCTTCAGTTATATCTTCGGCCCTGGAGAAGTGAACTGCAAAACCTAACATGTCCAAATATAAACTTGTAATGCTGAGGCATGGGGAAGGTGCCTGGAACATCGAAAACCGATTTTGCAGTTGGGTCGACCAAAAGTTGAGCGAGGATGGACTCCGAGAAGCTGAGATGTGCGGAAAGCATTTAAAGTCTCTGGGATTTGACTTTGATCTCGTCTTCACGTCGATCCTCAGCCGATCCATCCAAACTGCTTGGCTTATAATGCAAGAGCTCGGACAAGAATGGGTCCCCGTACGGAGTTCGTGGCGGCTCAATGAGAGACATTACGGGGCGCTCATCGGTCTCAACCGAGCAGAACTGGCCCTGAATCACGGAGAAGAGCAGGTGAAGATGTGGAGGAGGAGTTATGATGTGGCTCCTCCCCCCATAGACGAGAGTCATCCTTATTATCAGGAGATCCATACGGATCGGAGATATACGTGTTGTGACATACAGAAAGATAAGCTGCCGAAATCTGAGAGTTTGAAGCAAGTTCTAGAACGACTTCTTCCCTACTGGAACGAGGAAATTGCGCCTGAAATCAAAAAAGGAAAAAATGTTCTTCTATCTGCACATGGAAACAGCACAAGGGCTTTATTAAAACATTTGGAAGGTACAGTGCCTTTTTTATTTATTTTGCGCAATTCCTTTTAATCTGGCATCTGATAATCCAGCACCAAACTGCAGTACGATCTGAAGAGAACCAATTTGGAAATTACTCATATTATAAAAACAAATTTGTAGTAGAACTTTTTGGATTTTTAACATTTTGGGCTTTTTTTGCCCTGAAGGTTTTTTTTTACCCCATACAAGTGAGTTTTATAAACTTTTCTATGACTGTCCGTTAATGTAGAATGTTTGATAGCCCGGGCATCTAGTAGGTCCCATTGGTACCAGTATGTATTATATTTTTTATTTTTTTTTTCCTTGTAAGAACCCTTGTTTTTCCAATACAGGGGGGCTTAGGCATTTTGGGACTTAGGCCTTATTCACACGAACGTGTTTTACGTCCGTGAAAATCGTGCGCGTCACACGGACCTATGTTAGTGAATGGGGCCGTTCAGACAGTCCGTGATTTTCATGCAGCGTATGTCCGCTGTGTAAAACTCACGACATGTCCTATACTTGGCCGTTTTTCGCGCATCACGCACCCATTGAAGTCAATGGGTGCGTGATGATCGCGCACGGAAGCACTTCCGTGCGTCGCGCGTGATTCGCGCAACAGTAGGTCAAGAAATGAAGGAAAAAAATAAAACCACTTCCTTCATTTCTTTTTCTAAACTTCAAAACCGCGTGTTATAAGCATGGCATATACGTGAAAATCACACAACCAACACTGATGACACACGGAAGTGCAATGTGCGCAAAACGCGTGTGAATCCGGCCTTAGACTGATGTTAAATTGGTGAAGGTCTGACTGCTAAACACCAGTACAAAGATCTAGTGGGAGTAGGAAAGTCTCCCGTCTCCTCATCTCCTTCCGGCTCCATTGGGGTTTTACTAAAGGCCGTATGGTCGGTAATTGGCCGACCATACGGGCTCTGAAAAAAAACTGAGGGGATCTGACTTTCCTGGCCCCGCTACAACCCCGTACTACTTATCGGGTCCCCACTGATTGGACGTTGGTGGCATGTCCTTGTTGATGTCCTTTATGCTGGATGGTGCCCTGTCTAGTAAATCCTATTCCCCCCCCCCCCCCCCCTACACTGTATAACATACCGTGCTGGATTATATGCACCAAAACAGTATAATGTCCAAGTAATAGCACCATACATTGGCCGAAAAAAAACTTCCATACGTTGCCTAGATAATGCTATACAGTGCCGCCGCCACCATCTACTGCAGAAGTAATATACCCTACAGCACCAAAGTAGTAGTGCCGCACAGTGCCTGCCACCATATAGTGCACAAATAATACCAATATACAGTGACCAAATAACAGTTCAATACATGGGCACGTGCCCTGGGGCCTTCACCACCCAGTTCTCTCCAGCTCTTCCCAGGCACTTGAAGACATTAACGTACTTTACCAATATAAAAGTTTTAGGCTGTGTTCACACGTAGCAGAAATGGTGCAGATTTTCCTTCCGGATTTTTAAATCCGCAGCATGTCCATTTCTTTTGTAGATTTTCCCCATTGAGTTCAATAGGGAATTCAGAATTTGCAACAAAACGCAAATTTTGTGGATCTTGCTGCGGATTACCGGCAAATCCGCAGGTGTGGAAAATTGGAAAATAAAAAAAGCGGTTTAAAATAAAACAAAAACACTATACTCCTATTCACAATCTTCTGCCGCTCCCCCTGGTTCACCGCCGCTCTCTGTATCCTGGCCTTCCAGTAATTACATGTCCATCTAAACATGTGACCGTTGCAGCCAATCGCAGGCTGCAGCTGTCACATATTTCTACATGTTCCCTCTGGAGGCCGGGATACCGAGACCGGTGGGGTACGAGGCTAACGTATCCAGGGGGAGCGGCAGAAGATTGTGAAGGGGAGTTTACAGATTTTTATTTTAACCGATCCGCAAGCAAATCTGCGCCGAAATCCAAACAATTTGGTGCAGATTTGCCACTGCGGATTCTCCTGCAGCTTCCTCCTCATTTCCTGGGGAGTTTTTCCGCAGCAAATCTGCTGCGTGTGGCTGTACCCTTAGGTAATATGTGTAAAGAGCTTGTTATGCATGGCTGCTGCCTTCATAAAACAGCGCCACACTTGTCCACAGTTTGTGTCTGGTATTGCAGCTCAGCTCGATTGATATGAATGCGGCTGAGCTGCTATACCACACACAACCTTTAGACAGGTGTGGCACTGTTTTTGGAAGACAGACACGTTTTTATAATCCTGGACAGCCCCTTTAACTAGAAAACATGGATGCATTTTCATTAGCGTAGGGAGATGGCGATAAGCAGCTAACAGAGATACGTCTGACTCTGCTTATCTCATGACTGAGCGCATGATCTGACATGTTCAACATGCTGAATATTTCCCCAACACAGACACCGGCTGTCCTCGTATGCATAAGGCTTCGTTCACATCTGAGTCAGAGCTCCGTTCAGGCCTTCCGTCTGAACGTTCCGTCAGAACGGAGCCCTGACTGAAACAAACGGAAGCCATAGGTTTCCGTTTGCATCATTATTGATTTCAATGGTGACGGATCCGCTGCAGATGGTTTCCGTTTGTCCCCGTTGACGGAATGAATAGCGCAGTCGACTACGGTATTCCTACCGTCAAAACAACGGAACCCTTGCACAACTGAGACAAACGGAAACTATTTGCACCGGACCTGTCGCCATTGAAATCAATGTTGATGCAAACGGAAACGTTTGGATTCTGTTCATGGCTTCCCCCGACGGAAAGGTCGGATGGAACCCATGAACGGGGTCCTGACGCAGATGTGAACGAAGTCTTAGATTGTTGTAAGATCCAGTCGACATCCGCACATGTCC
This sequence comes from Rhinoderma darwinii, assembly GCF_050947455.1. Classification (NCBI taxonomy): domain Eukaryota; kingdom Metazoa; phylum Chordata; class Amphibia; order Anura; family Rhinodermatidae; genus Rhinoderma; species Rhinoderma darwinii. Next base: position 15,373,130 of record NC_134689.1, on the reverse strand, counting down.
AGTGTAAGTTAGCCGCGTGTTGTATGATGCGGCTACTATGGAGGGGCCATCGCCACATTTTTTTTTGCCCTTTCGCCCGTCCCTTCTGATTGTGCATCTTTGGGATAGAAAGTGCACAGTATGGCTATTACCCAGATCTGTTCAGACATAGCGCTGTATTGCTGTACACCTTTCATATGATAGGACCCGTTCACACTAGGCGGAATAGCTGCGGCTTTTCCGCAGCAAATTTAATTGCGGAAAATGTTTACAAATGTTTTGTTTTTTTTCAAATCCACAGCATGTCGCTTTATGCTGCGAAATTGTTGCATTTTTGTTACGGTTTTTCCCCTTTAAATGCAATGGGGAGGTAAATGCTGCAACAAATGGCAAATGTTGCGATTTTTGTGGTTGGAAAGCAGCCGAAGAGTTTAAATTTAATTTTAAAAAAAAGTCTATACTTACCCCCGGTGTTGCCATAGCGACGACTCCTTGTTGTCCTGGCGGTTCCCCCGTGCAGCCCGGTCTACTGGGATGACTTTGCGTCCATGTGACTGCTGCAGCCAATCAGATTGTAGAGGTCACATGGGCAGCAGCATCATCACAGGAGGCCGGACTGCATGGAGAAAAGAGGGGCGCGTCGCTATGGCTACACCAGTGAAGGAAAGTATTGATTTTTATTTTTCCCAGCTCCGTTTTCTACAGCTGCGATTCCAGACAAAAATCTGCACCACAATTTGGTGTTGGATACGCTACTTTTACGCAGCGTATCCGACCTGTATGAACATGCCCTTCTGAAGAGTCCAACTTCTACTATATAAGTTTATGTAATGAGTTGCACAACCGTTTAGGGTAAGGTTAAAGCGGTAGTCCGGTGTCGACCACCTCTTACAACGTAACACACCCCCCCCCCCAGTGTAGATTCACAAAAAATAAGAGACCGAAGGAAGTATGACCGCACAGGGTTTGTTTGTAGTCTGTAACCATGGAGACTCATAGGTCAGCTGACGATTTTTAGACCCAAAACATTAGGACGTTTTTAATCAAGACTATTAACAAAGTTGACTCCTCTTTTATTTTAGATGTATTCATCAGTAAAAAAATATTAATACCCTTTATTACAGGGGAGTGTCATTTTTACATGTATGGCTTTGACAAAAGTTCATTGACCGTCTCCCCCGCCCTTCCCCGATAACTGACACTGGGTACAAGTACGTTTTGGCAGCAGCCGGCTCGGATCTTTGGGTGGGTATCGAGCTTTTCTTTGTTTTTCTTTTCTTTTTTTTTTTACGTTTAATGCCCCTTTTGTCCCGGATGGCAGCATGACACAAGACTAAGCTTGGGTGATCACTTGAAACAATTTGGAGCCAGACCATGCACACATTCCTGGCAGGCAGCAGACCACAAATGCTGACAGATCGGTTTTATTGTGTGATACGGACGATGGCCAAAAACTTTTTTTTATTTTCTTACTGTACGGTTTTGTCAATATGGGGACTCTTAGGGAAGGAGCGCACACAGCAAGCTGCGCAGCGTATCCGCCCTGAACACCGCAGGGAATGCCGTCTGAAAATCCACACTACACTGCGGTGCGTTTCTGGGCGTAAAATCTGCTGTGTAAATGATCGCACATACTCGCCACCTCCCTCCTCGGACGTCCGCTCCGTCCTCCCTGGATGACATTGCAGGCCGTGTGACCGCTGCAGCCTGTGATTGGTTGCAGCGGTCACATGGCCTGCTACGTCATCCAGGGAGGCGGGACTGGAGAAGAAGCAGAGAACTCTGGGTAAGTATAACTTTTTTTTTTAACTTGCGACTTTTGCGACGGAATCGCTGTGATTCCGCCGCAAATGTCGCAACACACACCACTCTGAATTCAATGGGGTGCTTAAACCCGCAACAATGTGAAAACCGCAACAGAAGAGCTGCAATTCCGCAGCATTAATTGACATGCTGCAGCTGGAGAAATCGCACTGCAGGTCAATTTTTGTGCGATTTGTCATTTGTATTTTTTTTGCGTAATTTTTCCGCATTGTGGGGACGAGATTTGCTGAAATCCTCTACTGTAATACGCTGCGGAGGTTGGCGAAATTAATCCGTTGCGGAAACTCCACAGTGTTTCCGCAGTGTGTGTTCCTACCCTAAAAGTGAAGCTTTGGTTTGGAACGTTTTTAATGGGACTTGCATAAGTATTGACACCCTGATATAATATGATCGGGATCGCTCGTTGTACAATCCGAAAACAAACCGCGTTCCTGGAGGTGGACAGCACACGGACGCACATCCATGTACTGTCCGTGATACATGCAACAGTTGCTAAATGATGAGATTGAGAAAAACAACTTCAGTTTTTTTGCTGACTTAAAAAACGCGTGAGATACGGATGACATACGCACGTAAAAAACCAGACGCGCGCCGTACACGGATGTCACATGGAACTGCAACACAGGAAAAACGCTGCGTTTTTTGTTTTTTTTTACGCGCGCAAAACAGACACGTTCATGTGAATTAGGCCTTATGAGGAAACTGCTTTATTTTGTTTCCTCTGCAGGAGAAATGAGGTATTACACGACATTGAAATCATTAGGCATCCGTGTATTAGTCGGATCTAAAAAAGCCAGTCCAGAGTGGGAGACTCCACTCCGTTGCATATGGTGAGGGTTGTTTAAACTAGACCACACCTTTTTAAAGGGTGTGTGTGTGTGTGTGTATATATATATATATATACCTACCCAAAGTTCCGGAACACCCTCATAACTTTTAGGTCATAAAATCTACCAGTTGACGCCAAAAAAAACACCCACCCCCCTTTGGGGCAGCAAAATCTAAAATAGCATGGGGGGTCGAGTGGGGGCTCATTTGAAAGCTCTCCAATACAAAAACGATGCCGCAATCGATTTTTGAGATAGGATTTTTTTTTCCGCTGAGATATTTTTTTTTTTTTTAAACTCGTTTTATTGAAGGAGATACATAAACACCATGATACAAGACATTTCTGGGCCCCCGCACAGCGGACATGCCCTACATTAAATACAAAAGTGCGTGTTACAATATCATATCAGCAATGCATGGCATTACAATCTCTTTCAAATTTAAACAGGTAATAAACTAAAACATAGTATACAAAAAACCTTTTCACAATCGTTCATAGTGCATGGTGCTCCATATTTTAGAAGCAATAATATATCACCATATGCAGAAGACAGAGATCCCACAAATCTCGATTCCATCTAAGCGATCTAGGGTACCTATAATATCGCATCTCATCTTAAAGCTTATACATTACCCAAACAGATAGGAGAGGCAACCTCCTCCCTTCCCTTTACAACACACATTAAGTGGGGGCTGCTTCAAGAGCCCTAGATAAAGCATTGTTGGAGTAGGATGTGAGTTCAGAATTACACCACTGATCCCACACCCTATGAAATTTATCCGGACATCTTCTATTAACATACACAATTCGTTCATAAGGTATCATGGAATTAATCATTTCTATCCACATAGATTTAGTGGGAGTACGAGGATTCATCCACCTAATAGCAATAGCCTTCCTAGCTATAAATAACGTCTCTCGAAGGCACGTACGTGTTGTATGAGCATACATCCCATCCTCCACCAATCCAAATAGACAAACTCCTGGTTCCAGTCTAACTGGAACTTCCAATACCCGGGATAACAGGTCAGTAACTTCAGTCCAGAAAACCTGAAGCAGAGGACATTCCCATATCATGTGATGAAAATCCGCAGGTTCATAAGGACACCTATGACAACTGGGGTTAGGCCGTCTACCCATTTTAAAAAGACTGACCGGGGTAAGATAGCTCTGGTGTATGATGTAGAGCTGTATAAGCTTGTTGTTAATAGCAGGAGAGACGAATCTATGTGACTCTAGTAGATCCAATCTAGAATCCTCATCTAGGGATGGGATCAAGGTCTGCCACCTGCCCATTGCTGGGAGATCCGCTTTATTTGCCTTCGCATGTATAAGGTAAGAATAGATAGATGAGATTAATCCTCCAGGTCCCTGTGATCTAATAATCCCAATCAAGGGATAGGTGGAAATAGGTGTTTCTCTTCCCCTATACTGGGTCAGTAGTGAATGGCGCAATTGTAAATACTTATAGAAAGCTCTTCTCGGAGCTTGATAGGTTTCCTCAACTTGAGTAAAGGACAGCATCACATTATTCACAAATAGATCTCCCACCGTATTTACCCCTAGTGTCGACCAAAATGTATCATCCTGTGAGGAGAGTAACTGATCTAGTGCCTCATTCTGCCATAGGGGTGTTTCCGCTATTATTTGGTCTTCTCCTGAGATCTTAAGTGCCGCCGACCAGACATTACGAGCCACCCTATGTATCGGTAAAGATTTCCTACTAAGGGGAAGTGAGGGTTCTAATACAGGCCAGAGTTTAGGAATATCTAAGTATTTTGCCAGACATAGTTCCAATCCTTCCGGTACTTCAGGTGACACCCAGGCAGCCATATACTTGAGCTGACCCGCCAGGTAGTATAAATATAAATCAGAGAGGGCCATTCCCCCTAGATCTCTGGGTCGTTGCAATTTTGCTAGCTGTAGCTTAGATCTAGAAGATCCCCATATGAATTTAATTAGTTGCGAGTCTATTTCTTGGAAAAATGCCCTTGGGATATATACAAATATGTGTTGCAGAATATAAAGACATTTAGGCTGAACCACCATTTTGATAAGATTGATACGTCCTGCTACGGAAAGAGGTAATCCTGACCAAATCTTAAATTTGTCTCGAAACATCGGTATTAGGGGAGCAACATTTGCCTGTATCATGTCAGCATCCAATCTCGTGATTTGAATTCCCAAATACTTAAAACTAGGAACCACCCTCAAACCCCCTACCAATGATCCCACCATACCATTTCTGCGCGGGGAAAAGTACATCAGACACGACTTGCCCCAGTTAATGGACAGTCCAGAAAAATCTCCAAACCTATCAATTATGGTCATTGCTTCATCTAGGGACTCATCAGGAGATGACATAAATAGCAACAGGTCGTCAGCATATAATGCCACTCGGTGTTCCGCAGAGTCTAGGGGTATACCCCGGTAAACCACATCCGATCTAAGTCGAATAGCTAAGGGTTCTACAGCGATTGCAAATAATAAAGGTGAAAGCGGACACCCCTGTCTGGTACCACGAGCCAAATCAAAGTATGGGGAGAGCTGTCCGTTTAAGAACACCGCTGCTCTGGGATGAAGATACAATAAGGAGACCCAATGACAGAACACAGGGCCAAATCCAAACCTCCGCAGAACTTGAAGTAGATATGGCCATTCAATAGAGTCAAAGGCCTTTGCTGCATCCAAAGATGCCAAGGCCCAGTCCGCACCCTGCCGCGATGCAATCTGAGAAACAATTTGGACTCTGCGTAGGTTGTCCGACGTACTTCTCCCCTGTATAAACCCGGCCTGATCAGGATGGATAATAGAGGGCATAATACCATTAAGTCTATTTGCCAATACCTTAGTTAAAATTTTATAATCTACGTTAAGTAATGCTATAGGCCGATAGGAAGAACAGTCCAAGGGATCTTTATCTGGTTTAAGTATCACCACTACTGTGGCTTCATAGAAGGAGTCGGGCAGGGACCCCGCTAACAAGGATTTATGGTAGGTCTGAAGGAGTTCTGGGAGTAACTGCTCTTGGTATTTCAAATAAACTTCTAAAGGTATTCCATCCGGTCCCGAGGCTTTCCCCTTAGACATATCAGTCACTGCCTCATTCAGCTCTTCTATCGTGATCATACTATCAAGTAGGAGACTCTGTTCATTAGTTATAGAGGGGCAGGGGACAGATTCACAATATACCTGCAACTCTTCTGCCGTTTCCGTAGTTCTAGAGACATATAAGTCTTTGTAAAAATCAGAAAATGCAGAAAGTATATCTGACGTAGCAGTGAGAATAGCCCCATCAGGGCTTCTAATTTTCAAGATAGCTGGGGAGGAAGTATTCTGATGGATGAGGTGTGCTAACAGGCTGCTGGATTGGTTTCCCTGTTCAAAATACTTCTGGTTTGCAAAGAACATTTTACGCTTGCTTTTTTCCGTCAAATACAGCAAATATTGTCTTCCCGCTTTTAACCATCTGACCCTATTGTTCTCCGATGGGTCCGAGACATAAGTGGCCTCTAGTACCTTGCAGAAGTTAGCTAGTTCCTGTTCCCTTTTAACCGATTCCTTTTTAATATAAGAAATGGAGGACTGGAGACAGCCCCTCAAATAGGCTTTTAATGCATCCCAGTAAGCTGAGTGATTTGTACCATTTCCGTTGCCCTGTGTGTAAATATGAATTTGATCGGGAATGCGATCCTGCTGGGTAAATTGAGTTAACCAAAATGGATGTATTTTCCTACAGATATGGCTCCTTCTCTGGGACGTGACCAATTTAACCATCATAGGGGAGTGGTCAGAAAACACCCGGGGTAAATGTTCTACAGATGAGAGCATCGAACATGCTCGTACATTACCGCAAATGTAGTCAATCCGGGACAATGCATTTCTCCCCGGGGTATAACAAGTATATTCTAGAACATCCGGCCACATATACCTCCATAAATCATGCCATCCCACCTCTTCCAGAAATAGCAATAAAGAAGGGGGTCTAGCTATACCGGGGGGATCTGTCCCCACATCCGGACGAAATCTGTCCAATGTAGGATTTGCTACAGTATTATAGTCTCCCATGCAGAGGACCGTAGCTTGGGGATACTCTGATGCAAATTTGGCTGCCTCATATAGTACCGCTAGGGATTGTGTCGGGGGAATATAAATACCCAGTATGACAAAAGGATGACTCTCTATCCAGGCATGTACAAAAATATATCTCCCATCTGGGTCTTTTTGCATAACTCCTGGCTCCCACCTTAGGGACTTGTGAATTAACAAGGAGACCCCCCTGGAATATGAGGAGTGCGTGGAGTGAGCTGACCATTGTATCCATGGCTTCCTCATAAATTTAATAGTGTCTGACATTAAGTGCGTTTCTTGCAAACATATTATTTGCGGGCCTCTTGCCCTGATCTGTGAGAAGATTTGATTGCGTTTACGTGGCTCTCCCAGTCCCCGCACATTCCAAGACATAACACTTAGAAACATCATGCACCGCTAAATGAACGATCCTTAAAATACAAAAGTAGAAGATTTAACAAAACAACAATAGTAGGAGGGTGAACTCAGTCGCCCTATCAAGAAAATCTTCCGAACTAGGGGAATATATCCCTTCTGAATCACGGGGGTAGCCTGTGTGAGACTGGAAACTCCACACAGACTATTACTCCAACTTCCCTCCTCCAGCGTCTCCAACCCACATAAGACAGGCATACAACCCGTCACATTAGAACCCGCAATAATATGGAGTATCTAGTCGCCTCAGATCGGTCTAGCAACCCATTCATGGACAATCCCAATCCAATATCAACAATATAAGCAAAAGTAAAATATAGTGGTTAGAGAGAGCATACATTCAATGAAAACGTATCAGATATGCATATATTATACCACAACGCAGCAACCTGGATCAACGTCAAGAGAAGAGGATAATAAAAGTTCCCGGAGCAGTCCTCAGCTCCACAAAAGTCCCAGAGTCTCCGTGTCCACGATTCTAGGTGTCGGATAGTAAAACCACAATCATGGTCTGGGGCCTAGGTTATTTCGGCTGTTCAGCCATTCGTCAGCCTCTCCCGGAGTATTGAAAAAGATAGATTTATCATGATGTACAACTCTGAGCCGTGCTGGGAAGACCATGGAGTATTGAATCTGAAGATCTCTCAACCGTCGTTTAATGCCGACAAATGTAGCTCGAGCTTTCTGGAGTGCTGCAGAGAAATCTGGAAAAATCGTGACCGTAGCGGCGTTGTGTGTGATCTGGCCTTTTTGGCGCGCAGCTCTCAAAATGGCGTCTCTATCTTTGCTGCTGAGTAAGCGAACCAACATAGGCCTAGGCATGGCCCCTGGCGGTGGTGGTCTGGCGGGAACGCGATGTGCTCGTTCAACCGCATAGGCCGCAGACAGTGTAGCATCAGGCAGCGTATCTTTGAGCCATTGCTCCATAAATGTCCCTGGATCTCTGCCTTCAGCACGCTCTGGCAGGCCCAGGATACGAACATTATTCCTGCGCATCCTATTCTCAAGATCATCCGATCTTTGCGCCCATGCTTCTGCAGCCCTTTCCAAGGCCCCGATTTGCCGTGCCACAGGAGCAGAATCATCCTCTATTTGCGAGATCCGAGTTTCGGTATCACGAACCCGGTCTCTTAGCTTCTGGAGATCCTGACGCATCAATCCAAGGTCCACCTTAACCTCATCTATTTTCCCAGTAAGAGAAGTAGTAGACTCACGTATAGCAGTCAGGAGCTGTGCTGTGACTTGTTTCAGTGATGGTTCCGGATCCTCATCTCCCTGAGGGTCCGCCTCGTCATGCTGCTGTCCAGGAGTAACGGCGCCATGATGGCTACTTGCTCTGGCGAACTCTTTAAGGCGGTCAGCGGCCGCCGAATTGCGTGTCTTGCTCATTTTGAGCTCTCCTCTACTGTGCCTGCGATTGCCCCACGTTCAAGAAGTTTTTGCGGGAAGTTTTACAGCAGGATTAATGCAGAAACACCGGAGCCGGGACGGAGCTCTCACAGCATGCGACTGCTCGCGGCGGAAGTCAGCCACGCCCCCCTCCGCTGAGATATTTAACGGTAAAGTTATCATCTTCATTACCGACTTCCGCCGGTGTTGGCATTACCCAAAATGTATCGTGCGGTTAAAATCCTAAATGTGTGTGAGCTTGGGAATGTCACATCGAGGTGACTTTAAATTACGTATTATTACAATCGGCCTCGGCGATACAAAATGGACCTGGTCTACGATTGTAACGCGATTTCATGTGGACACATTTCGGGAGTCGCTTGTTGCGCTCCACCGGAGACAGGTGTATGAGGATCATCATGTGCAGTGAGCAGAACATCTAAAGCTTTCTCATCGTTACCAGCGTGTTTGGGTCGTCCGGATCTTGCTGCGTCTGTAATTGAACCGGTTATTTGGAAACGATGAACGGTTCTTTTAACAGTTGACCATGAAATTGGATCACGGATAGGATAAGCGGCATTGAATAAAGAGGCTACTAGTCGATAGGATCTTCTTTTTTTTTTTTCTTCGCCATACCCTCTCATCATAAATAAAGTGATCCTTTCCGTTTCGGTCATTGTGATATGACAATAGAAAAGTACAAAAATGAAAATTACTCTCCGAAATTCACAAGCGACTACCGAAATGTGTCCACATGAAATCGTGTTACAATCGTAGACCAGGTCCATTTTTGTATCGCTGAGGCAGATTGTAGTAATACGTAATTTAAAGTCACCTTGCTGTGACATTCCTAAGCTCACACACGCGCGCGCCCACACACATTTAGGATTTCACCCGCACGCTACATTTTGGGTAATGCTAACACCAGGGGTAGCCGATAATGAAGATGATAACTTTAAACTTCAATACCTCAGCGGGAAAAAAAAATACTATCTCAAAATCGCGGCATTTGGTTTTTGTACTGAAAACAGCTTTCAAATGAGCCCCCACTCGACCCCCACCCCCCCCCCCCCGTGCCAGTTAAGATTTAGCCTCATTTGCCCACCCAACCACGCCCAAGGAGGTGGGGTGTTTTTTTGGTATTAAGGTAGATTTTATGACCCTGTTAAATCCCACCAAATTTCAACCCTCTATCTTGAGCCGTTAAAAAGTTTTGAGATACTGCTGCTTTGTATCCTGAATCCAGGTCCGCACGACTGACCGGTTCAGTAACAGCGGGTCCTGCATGTCTCTGACACGCAGGATCCACTTGTGATCGATCACATCTAAGGCTTCGTTCACACCTGCGTCAAAGCTTTCCTTCATTGATTCCAATGGTGACGGATCCGGTGCAAATGGTTTCCGTTTGTCACCGTTGTGTAAGGGTTCCGTCGTTTTGACGGAATCAATACCGTAGTCGACTGCGCTATTCATTCTGTCAAAACAATGGAATCCTTAAACAACGATGACAAACGGAAGCCATTTGCACCGGATCCGTCACCATTGAAATCAACGGTGATGCAAACGGAAACCTATGGTTTACGTTTGGGTTCCCCCGATGGAAGGTCCGACGGAACCCATGAACGGAGTCCCGACGCAGATGTGAACAAAGCCTAAGTTATGAACTTAGATGTGATCAGTAACCGCTCGATCCTGTGTCAGAGACACGCAAGACCCGCTGACACTGAACCCGTCAGTCCCGCGGACCTGACGGATACAGGTCTGCGCGCTAGATACAGCTGCTCTGTATACAGGATACAAAGCAGCTGTATCTCAAAAAGTTGAAATAATTTTTCATAAAATGTAATTACAAAGTTGCACCAATCACACCGATAGACATCCTGGTTGGATTACAATAACATTTTTTGGGGGGGGGGGGGGGTTGGGGTGGTGAAAGGTAACGGATCAGATATAATACTGTTGCGGTATAAGAAAATAGTTTGTCTTAACCGGAATAGTCCTGTATAAACATTTACATAAAACATTCTCCTCTCCTGGAAAAGACTGCTGTAGCAAAATAAATGTTGTGTCCCGTTGGCTTGGTAACCATGATGCAGAATACAGCTGTACACGGCAAGGCCGCGACCAAAAACCGAACTCCACCTCTAAGTGAACTGTTGAGTAACTTTGAAAACACTAATAATGATTTTGAGTCCATTCCTGGCATTTTCTCCATTAACATCCCGGAGCTGCATTCAGAATTCTGCTGGTTGCCATTGGAAACAGACACCAGTTTGGATGCCGGCCACTGTGTAAGCTCTGAGTAACTTTTCACTGAGTTACCGCTATTCATTGCTCCATGGTTATGGGAAACCATCAGAATTCTGAATTTGTTTTGGATGTGAATGGAGAAGAAAACATTGAATTCAGTACAAGATCAGTAAAGCAAAATATTTACTATAGGTTACCAATGTTTTATGTATATCGAGGACTGCTCCAGGCCAAATATATACTGTATTATGCCTAGTGCTCGTCCGGAGGGGGCGGAGCGTGACACATAGATTCAAAGAACATTTAGGCCCTGTTCACACGGTTTTCTGTTTTTTTTTGTTTTTGTTTTTTTGCAGGCAGAAAAATCTGCATCAGCGGATTTTGACCTGCCTGCAGATTTTTGCGGCATTTTTCAACCCGCGGCCATTGAGCACGGCGGGCCAAAAGCGCTTTCTCTGTCTCCCATTGATTTCAATGGATGGACGGAGGCAGAACCGTGGCAAAAAAGAGCAAGGCACTTAAAAACCGCTACGGAAAAAGAACGCCTCTGCCTCCCATTGAAATCAATGGGGGATTGTTTCGGGCGTTTTTTGACGCTGATTCAGACACGGTTTCTGCATCAAAATTGGTGTAAAAAAACAAACTGTGTGAACTGGGCCTAAAGAGAATCCCTGTGTCGTGCTCCGCCTCCTCAGGCCCTGCATTAGCCATAATACATACAATGTATAATTTTTTTAATTGAATGTTCCTTTAAGTAATACAAAGCAATGTATAAACCTGACACCAGGGCCGGTAAAATCTGGCATTAAAAGGAAATAATTTTCTATTAAAGGTGAAAACTCTTCCTCAAGGCATAATTATACCTTACACTGAGCCAGTCTTCATGCATGGAAAACTTTAGAGAAAATAATTGTTTTGCCTATTAAAGAACCACTCCACCTGGAATTCCTTATGACATTGCACAAGTTCTACCGGGGTAAGGATCCCGAGGGCACAAAGGGAATGTCAACCCTCGATGATACACATTCTGTGCTGATTGATTTCTTATACTTTTAGTGGTAGCACCGCTGATTCACTGATACAGAGCTACAAATCCCCTTCAAAAGTTAAATTATAATTTTCTGTCTTCAGTCACCACTAGAGGGAGCTCCTGAGCTTACTGCATGGGGGTATAAGCTGATTTATTTTATTTTTTTTGGTCATTGGATCCTGCTGGTTGTGGGATCCGACAACAAATTAATACAGGGGTGGACAAAATACTGTAAACCTTAGAAGCCCTCCGGGACCTACCCCATAACAAAAACTTCCATAGAAGTCTGTAAAATAGAACTCAAAAAGTTAGGTGCCAGCAGCAGATTTCGAGGCAGGTTGGCCACCAGGCTCTTCTGATGTGCCCAAACTTGAGTTATCAGATTTTGGGGGTCATTGGATTGAACAGAGGATTTTTCCTGGTGATCCTTTTTGGTCATTTTTGTGATAAGCGGTGACAACGATCTGGCAGCCACTTATCTCCTCCAGCTGTACTGAAATAACGTTTTGCAAGTGAAGAAAAGTTTCCCCATTTTGACTCTGTAGAAAAGTATTTCAGCCATCAAATTGTTAAAAAGTTGTTTTCCATAACCTGTAGGACTGCCCTCGGAGATCCCATAAGGGCCATCACTCAGCTTCCCAAGACTCCTGAAGAGCAAATTTGCTAAGTTTTATGCTCGATCACACCCCCCTTCTCAAATACCCATGTAATATCAGGAGAGCGGGGTGTTCATCCCTTCGGAGCTGGAAATGCAGGTGTATAGGTGATCACCCAACTTTCCCGAGAACCAGATATAACTAAGAACTGGCTGACTGAGCGATCGTTCCCGAGGTGGACATTAATTTTTGAGGATTATTATTGACTTCTATATGAAATTGACACAGGAAAGCCTGTTCCTGCCTTGTTGGGACTCTTCAGTGCAGATTTTTTATTTTACTTTTATATGTCAAGTAAAATATTTGTGTTTTATTTGACAGAACGTTTTGTGCTTTGGTTTCTGCTCTGGGTTTTTTGCTTTTATGTTGAGTTTTCTTATGCTGATGGCCGTCTGCAGCTGTGACGTCACCTTCTGTAGTGCCAACAGGAAGGACTGCAGAGCGCCCCTTTATCCTGTTTTTGTAGGAAGACGTATTGTTGCGCAGCGCATCCCAGAATCCTTATTCCCCTGCCGTACCGAGCCCGGACCGACGCTACAAAGAAATTCTCCGGGCTCGGAGGAAAAGCCGGTGACATTGACCTGACAATTCCTGAGTTCATCGCTGCCAACTGTAGATAAAGAACATTTCCTCTGGCCGTCATTACTATTCAGTCATATCTATGTTACATCTTATTTTGGGAAAGCTGGGTGACCACCCGTACACCGGCATTTACAGCTCCCAAGGGGTTAACACCCAGCTTTCCTGAATTTCACATCTGTCCTTGACAAGACGTTGTGATCGCCGCACCTTATTAGCGGTTCGCCGGCTTCAGGAGTATGTGGGAAAGCTGGGTGACTATCAAGGTTGTCACTCAGCAATACGGGGGGAAGAAATGTATCACTGGGCATAGGGATGGCATCACTGGGCAGACTTGTTGTCCAGGAATCTAGGAAAGCTGGGTGATGGCTAATATGGTCACTTTTACATACACCGGGGTTGTCATTGTCAGGACAGAGTTTGCTACAATGTATTAGTGCAGGTATAATGTATCAGCTTGGAGTGAGGAGTGTTCGGTTAAGGCCCCATGCACAGGACCGTAACTTTTATGCGCGATTACGGATCCGTAATTGCGGATAAAATATTTACTCTTTTCTATCGGCCACAGACACCTTCCCGTATATTTCCGGGCCGTAGAAATGAGTCGCAATATATATATATACAGTATAATGTGACTTCTATCACAGTAAATATAAATTCTTGGCTCATCCTCTACTGTCAAGTTGTTAAAAATTCTATTTAGCTGTTTCTTATCTTTTATTTGATTTTGGAAAATCTGGATGACTACCAATATGGCCGCTACTACTGTCTACTTAGGCAACAACTCCACTTCCGTTTTCTTGTTTCTTCAAAAATATTCTGCCACTTGGACGAGCTGGGTGACCGAGGGTTCGTAAGTCTGGCAAAGTACCAGTTGTGAGGACGTTGGATAAGTGCAGCGATGTGGCGGTGTTTCCTTTTGCGCGCACTTTGTAGACGGATTTGTGAGATCCAAGACCCTTGTGTGACCTTCCTCCTTGTGTTACAGGACGAGCTAGAAAAGTTCAAGGTGTAACTAAATATCCACCCCATCCCCACACGAGTGACCTTTATTTATCTATATCTATCCATTACCTCATGATCACATCTATCTATATATCTCATATCTATCACCTCATGAATCTATCCCTATATCGATCGATCGATCTCTATATCTATATCGATCTCTATATCTATCTGTAGATCCATCCTCCCCTTCAATTTTCCTGCAGTGCCTCAACAGGAGAAATGAAGTATTACACAGTTTTCGTTAAAATCAACATGTGCGCCAATCTTAATTCTGCATCGTAGCTGTATTGTCTAATTTTTGTCATGTCTTGCAGGGATCTCTGATGACGACATAATAAATATTTCGCTTCCCACTGGGGTTCCTGTGCTGCTTGAACTGGACGAGAATCTACGCGCTGTCAAGCCTCACGAATTTTTGGGCGACCAACAAGCTATTCGGGCTGCTATAAAGAAAGTCGAAGATCAAGGCAAAGTTAAACCTGTTGATAATTAAGATGCTTCCGGATGTTTCTACTCCTCATTGGAGGATGTCCAGTGGTGCTTCACAATAAATAGCTCCTTATTTGTAGCAAGCTATGTAAATAGATATCCTCTCGTTGGCACATAAATGTTGTATGAATTTTTTTCTACGTATATATTTGCAAATAATGTGTAGTGAGAATTCCCGTAAATGTGTTAGCAGGCACTTAAATAACAAGTTGACTTTTGCACCTTAATTATTACAACTTTTTTTTTTTTCCTACATGAAAATTTATAATGCAAATTTGTGTAAAATTGTATTTTTATTTTTTTTTCTTGTAAAATTTTTTGAGTGATATTTTAATTTCTTTTCTGTTTTTGGTATTTTTAAGCATATAAATGATCAAAAATAATACAAACTGACATTTATTTCTTTCTTTTTGAAAAACAATCTATTAAACCATGGTTGTTTTTTATTCATCGAACCCCGATCCCCAAAATGTAACCAATTTTTTTTTTTTTTTTTTTTTTTTGTAGCATTTATTCCTATCCTGTAAGTTTGGGTCTAGCCGCCTCCTTTTAATTTGCATGTATTAGGCCTCATGAACACGACCGTAGCCATGTGCACGGCCGTGATTTTCAGGTAGGCCGGGGGCGGAGTGTCACCTGCAAATCGTGAGCCGTGCACATGGCCGCGGCCATTATTTGCTATGAGCCTGGACCGCAGAACACGGCCGTAATAAGACATGCCTGTTCTTTCTGCGGTCCGGGCTCTTGGGCCATGCACGGACCGTGGAAAACACGGTCGTGTGCATGGCCCCATAGGAATTTTCGGGGGAATTGCGGCCGCAAAAGCATGTTCGTGTGCATGTGGCCTTAATGCTATCATTAATGATGGGTTTGCCTGCCATTTAGCGAGAACATCATTTTAATTGAATTTTTTTTAATGTTTTTTTTTTTAGATTTTTTTTTTTCTCTCTTATACATCCTCTAAACTCTTTGTTTTTATCCTTCAGTATTCTAATGGTGCAAGTTTTTTATTGTCCTAATTTAAAAATGTATATATTAATAAATTTGACTGTGTTGTAAGCAACACAAATTATTATTATTTTTTTTTTCTTTTCTTTATAATTATGGATGGGATTTTATTTCTTAATCCTTAATGCTTCCCCCCCCCCCCCCCCCCCCAGACAAATCCTTAATAACAGCACCAACCTCTTTCGCTTTCCTGCTTTAAACCTAATGTGGAAGGTGGCCTTTTAAATGGGCATAAAGATTAACCCCTAATGTAGCAATCTATAAGAAAGTATTTTAGGGTTCCCTTATTTTAAGGTTTAGGATTGTATTTATTAAGGATTTTAAGGGTGTATTGAACAGATTAGTTGACTAATCCTAAATGTGTAGACATTTTTGTTTTGTGTATATTTTTTTTCTAAGCGTTTTTAATTTTATGTAGACTTTTTATTTGTTTGCTTATCTTGTTTTGGAATTTGCAGATAAAGGTTTATTTTTCCTGTTTCCTGATTGTGTAATAAAAGTGCAAAACTACTGTATATAAAGTTTATTGACTTCGTGGTTTTTAAAGTGATATTCCGGGCAGTTGTCATGACCCGCCCGGGATCCTAGGATCGGAATCTTCCTATCCACTTCTTGGCCACGCACCAAATGTGTAATAAACTTGGTGCACTGCATATTCCGTGTTTTGGGGATAATTTGCTTAGTAAATCTCCCCCAGTGTATACTGCTGCACAATGAAATAAGTCTTCATTCACCATTCATAGTATGTGGAGACCCAACTGGTGTAAGGGAGCAATGCACCCTGGGAAAAAGTATTAAAAATAGCTCTCCTCCCGAAGACAGAAAATTATTTCTCTAGTGCCACCTATAGGTGGCTACGTTGTAAGTCAACCCCTGAAACATAGCCTCTCACATACAACCAGATCCCTACTCTGTACTGATGAGGAGCAACAACTCCAAACAGTGCTGCCTACAGATGGATATCTCTGGTATGGCTGATCACCTGAGTCATGTTTCAAGGACTTTACTCACAGGGTAGCCGCCTATAGGTGGCACTAGAGTGTTTTTTGTTTTTTCCTTCTGGATGAGAGCGGTTTTGTACACGATTCTATTCTAAGGCCTCATTCAGACTGCTGTACTGTGGCTGCAAGTTATGGGCCGCCTGTGGCTCAAGTGAGCTGAACTTGGATCTCCAAAGGGTCTGTATTGAGTCGTTTTTATGGAGGTCTGGACTGTCCATGATGAAATAGTCTATGAATTAACCTGCAAGAGTCAAGGACGGATATACACCCCCCCCCCCCCTTAGGCACTCCCTGGTAGTTTTCAAAATTGGAGAAGGTTTTTTTGTAATCGAAACCAGCGATCTTTTTGATTTGCTTTGGGCTTCTCCACTTTTCCCCTTGCATCGGTTTTGATCTCTCCGACAGAGTCCTTCAAACACTTCATAAGGCAATAAATAGTTTGCGAAACACTGCATGGAAAAAAATACTGGAAACCTCAATAAATCCCAGTGTGAACAGATCCTTAGCTGTTTTTAGCTACTCTTACTTTAGTAGTGAACGAGTCTAAGGCTGGGTTCACACACCCTATTTACGGACGTAATTCGGGCGTTTTAGCCTCGAATTACGTCCGAAAATACGGCTCCAAAGCGTCGGCAAACATCTGCCCATTCATTTGAATGGGTTTTACGATGTTCTGCGCCGACGGTCATTTTTTTTACGCCCCGCTGTCAAAAGATGGAGCGGAAAAAAGACGCCCGCTTCAAAGAAGTGCCTGTCACTTCTTCAGACGTAATTGGAGCCGTTTTCCATTGACTCCATGGAAAAACAGCTCCAATTACGTCCGTAATGGACGCAGCGAAAAACTCCTGCACATGCCATTACGTCTGAAATTCCGGAGCGGTTTTCTCCTGAAAACAGCTCCGTAATTTCAGCCGTAACGGAGGCTGCCGTGTGAACATACCCTCAGGGGTATGTCTATCTATTAAGTATAAAGGCTGAAGCTTCAGTCATTTTGACCAATCACAGCAAAGAAGTGAACGGGAGGTCAGATGACCGGCCAATCAACTGTCAGCCCGTGGAGGAATTATGTATTCAAAAAGTCCAAAACCCCTAATGAATAATAATGAGCGGCCGTTTTGATAAAGATAAAATTCACAATAACCACGTAGTGAAGGACAGAGTTATGATATTGTTCTAACATAGAAAAAGAGCATCTCAGTGGCAGATCGTCTTTAAAGTGTACCGCCACTTGTGATCTCCTGACCTGGCACACTGGGTGCTACAGTTATTGTGGCAACCACACGATGCCCGGAGAGTATTGTGCACCGGTCCTATTAATTAGGATATCACCCAGCATGCAGTAGCGTTTTTATTTGCCCGATGTCAGGTGGGAGATGAATGGTTTGGTCCTTTTGGATTCTGTTCTAGTCCTCACTAGGAATGTGTTGTGGTCATTGTCCCTTCTTAAAGTAGTTGTATGGGTTTAGTAAAACATGACTGTTTTCATTCAGAAACAGCGCCACTATGCCTTTTGGCTGTGTCTGGTATTGCAGCTCAGCCGCATTCAAGTACATGGGACTGAGCTGCAATACCAGACAATCTATAGACAAAAGGGGCGCTGTTCTGCATGAAAACGTCCATGAAAGTAAGTGCTCCTCTTTTATCTGGTCCAAACTTTTATTTGACCCGCGGACCATCCTCTGGGTGTGGTGTCATGGACTCCAGGAAGATAAATTGCATGATGACCATAAAAGGTAATTATAATTTTTTTTGGTCCAGGTTACCGCCTGTTCTTCGCAAGACATATAGGAATATAAGACAAATCCCCACGCTGCTGTACGGATGTACCGTTATTTACTAGATTTCAGATATATAGCCATGAACAGTAGACTGTTGTATCCACAGTAACCACTAGAGGCCACCGGTGTTCTGCTAAAACAGTATACTTTTTATTTTATTAAATTTTTAAAATTTATTTAAATTAATCTAAACTAGATAATTTTGACACAAAATATTTGGACAGGCCATAAATGTCTAATCGGTGTGAGGTGCCACTTCTTGGGTCTACATCTGTCTATAGATCGGGGACTCTGTTGTTTTTGTAATTCCCCAGTACTTCAATGCAGGCACCTTTCTACATGCAGCTGCTGCCGGCCACCTGAACTTGCCCAATAGGGGTCAGAGAACACCCGTTCTTATTAACGGTGCAGGGGGTCCCATAGTTGTGACTCCAACCTATTAGTCATTTTTGGCATAGAAGTGCCCTAATTGTTAGAATACCCCTTTTAAAGTAGTATTAGGAGCTAAAGTTGTTGTCTAGTTTAGAAAACATCTTCTCATGTATCCTGTGAGGGAATCATAAGTTAATAAATGGGAGGTTTTTTGTTCAGGATCCTCATCTCTTGGCGAGAGTAGAGAAGGCTTATCAAGAGCGTCTCTTGTTTTGGAGGACCTGACCTGTCCTGTCAACCCATTGATTACTGCTGATCGCTGAGGATCCCAGTAGGGGGTCAATTTGTGAACATATTGCCAAGAGACCCTTCTAAGGCTTTGTTCTGCGTCAGGGCTCCGTTGTCAAAACGACGGAAAGCATTGACACCGGATCCGACACCATTGAAATCATGGTTTCCGTTTGTGTCAGTCAGGGCTCCGTTCCAACGGAAAGCTCCGAAGGAAGTTGGGAACGGAGACCTGACGCAGATGTGAACGAAGCCTTAGAAGGGTCCCTTGGCAATTAACAAGTAAGGATGGTCCAAAGAAGATGGAAGAGATTCAAGCAACTCTAAGGGTATGTTCACACGGCTTGGCAAAATACGTCTTTCAGGCGAAAACCGCTCCTGATTTTCAGACGTTTTTGTAGCAACTCGCGTTTTTCGCGGCGTATATTACGGACGTTATTGGAGCTTTTTTTCAATGTAGTCAATGAAAAACGGCTCCAAAAACGGCCCAAAAAGTGACATGCACTTCTTTCTCGCGGGCATCTTTTTACGTGCCGTCTTTTGACAGCGACGCGTAAAATAACACCTCGTGGGAACAGAACACCATAAAACCCATTGAAAGCAAGGGGCAGATGTTTGTAGGCGTAATGGAGCCGTTTTTTTCAGGCATAATTTGAGGCGTAAAACGCACAAATTATGTCTGAAAACAGTGCGTGTGTACATACCCTTACTCTAGAGCAGGGGTACTGAACTGTTTTTAGTGAAGGTCCATTTACCGGTGTTCGCCATCAGGTGAAGGTCTGTGCTGAACTGCAACATTAAGGCTATATTCATACGGGTCGGATTTGCCAAGGCAGTTCCGACCCGTGGATCTGCAGCAAAAATCTGACTTATCTGCCACAATTCCCCTTATAGATAGTGCCACACCATGCCCCCTGTAGACCATGCCATACAATGCCCCTTGTAGATAGTGCTACCCCCTGCAGTAGATTGTCACACCCCCCTGTAGGTAGTGCCACACACACCCCTGTAGGTAGTGCCACAACCCCTCCCACCAGTAGATAGTATCACACACCCCTGTGGATAGTGCCGTACTCCCCCCCCCCCCCTTGTAGATAGTGCCCCCCCCCTTGTTCCTGTGTTCAATGGAGCTTCGCAGCCTCCTCAACCTTGTTAGACCTGCAACCTATGAGACGCCGAGATGGGACCCTTTGCATGATGCAGTGGCATCATCGGGCCGGCCTCCACAGGGATCCTGTCCCAGCGTCTTATAGGCTGTAGCCTAGTGAATGGATAAGTAGGGAGGCGATAGCTCCCTGCCCTGCTATAGTATTCAATTGCATCCGTGTCTTGAGGACGCAAATACAGTTGAATTTGGCCGTCGCCCGGGGATTCACCCGGCGATGCTACTGGCGTCCAAGGTCCGGGTTCAGAACGTGGTCTGCTAGTTGATGCAGGGGCGGACATACCGCATGTGCAGCCGGTGCAGCTGCACAAGGGCCCCGCGTGGGAATGGGGCCCGTTCCTCTGCTGGCCGACTCAGTTCTCAGCTGCGCGATGCTGAGGACTGAGACAGAGGCCCGTGGACCACTGGCGTAGCTATAGGGGTCGCAGCGGTCGCAATTGCGACCGGGCCCCGAAGCCAGGGGGGCCCACGGCCCCCCGCACCACATCAATAAAAAGTTACTATAGTAACTCGGGCCGCGGGCCCCTGTTACTATAGTAACATACTTTACTTACCTTCCTGGTTCCGGATCGCAGCGGAGGTCCTGACGTCAGGCGCTGTGCGCAGCGCATGACGTCACAGCGCTATGCCGCCGCGCACAGCATCGAGACTACAGAACTCCCGCCGCGGCCGAAGAGGAAGGTAAGATAGCCCTGACTGGCGGGGTCCGACTCCTGGGACCCGCCAATCAGCTGTTTTGAAGGGGCCGCAGCACTCGTACGAGAGCTGCTCCCCTTCATTCCTGTCACTTCATTCCGGTCACACTGTGAATCGGTTTCGGCGATTCACAGTGTGGGCGAGTAGTGAAATGAAGGGGAAGCAGCTCTCGTACGAGTGCTGCGGCCCCTTCAAAACAGCTGATTTGCGGGTCCCGGGCGACACATCAGCTATTGATGGCCTATCCTGAGGATAGGCCATCAATGTTTAGGGACTGCACAACCCCTAAGCCTACGATGTAGCAGGCTTAGGGGGCCCATGAGACAGGATCACAGATTGTGTGATCCTGTCTGCTGGGCCCTGTATCTAAGCCAATCACATGGTAGGCTTAGATACATGGCCCATGCGTGATCCTGTCTGCTGGGCCCTGTATCTAAGCCTACCACACTGTAGGTTTAGATACAGGGCCCCAGCACACAGTAATCTTATACTGTATAAGATTACTGTCTGCTGGACCCTGTATCTAAGCCTACCTTGTGGTAGGCTTAGATACAGGGTCCCACAGACAGTATCACACATGGGCCCTGTATCTAAGCCTTAGGGTATGTGCACAGACACTAATTACGTCCGTAAGTGACGGATGTATTTCGGCCGCAAGTACCGGACCGAACACACTGCAGGGAGCCGGGCTCCTAGCGTCGTACTTATGTACGACGCTAGGAGTCCCTGCCTCGCTGTGGGACAACTGTCCTGTACTGTAATCATGTTTTCAGTACCGGACAGTTGTCCGGCAGCGAGGCAGGGACTCCTAGCGTCGTACATAACTATGATGCTAGGAGCCCGGCTCCCTGCAGTGTGTTCGGTCCGGTACTTGCGGCCGAAATACGTCCGTCAATTCCGGACGTAATTAGTGTGTGTGCACATACCCTAACACATGTGTTACTAATCATTTTTTGTGTGTTTTCTTACAGGTTCGGTCGTTGGACTACGTCGGATTCCAGGACTACTTCGATGACAGCTTTTTTTTTTATTAATAAAATGGTTAATGAGGGTTGTGTTTTTTTTTTTTATTTCAATAAAATATTTTTTCTATGTCTTTGTGGTTTTTTTTAAACTATATTACTACCGCCTTAGTAATGGCCGCCGGCTGATTGACAGCATCCATTGCTAAGGCAGGGCTTAGTGTTAGCCGGTGCAGAGGCTAACACTAACCCCCTTTATTACCCCGGTACCCACCGCCACCAGGGGTGCTGGGAAGAGCCGGGTACGATCCAGTACCTGACCATCTGTAGTGATGGTCGGCCACTGGGGTGGCCGCAGGCTGGTATTATCAGGAGGGGAAAGGCCAGATACAGTGGCCCTTCCTACCCTGGTGATGCTAGGCTGCTGCTGCTTTATTGTATCTGGCTGGTTATGAAAATGGGGGGGACGCCACGTCATTTAAAAAATAATTGGAAAGAACGATGTCGGGTCCCCCCCAATTTTCATAACCAGCCAGATACAACACAGCAGCAGCAGGCAGCATTACAAGGGTGGGAAGGGCCACTGTTTTTGGCCTTCCCCAGCCTAATACTACCAGCCTGCGGCCACCCCGGTGCCTGCCCGTCACTACAGCTGGTCGGGTACTGGTTTGTACCCGGCTCTTCCCAGTACCCCTGGTGGCGGTGGGTACCGGGGTAATAATGGGGGTTAGTGTAGACTCTGCACCGGCTAACATTAAGCCTCGCCTTAGTAATGGAGGTTGTCAATCAGCCAGCGGCCATTACTAAGGCGGTGATAATAAAGTTTAAAAAGATACAAGCACATAGAAATTTTTTTTATTGAAATAAAAACACAACCCTCATTAACCATTTTATTGAGAATAAAAAAAACGCCGTCATTGAAGTCCTCGTATCCGAAGTCCAACAACCGAACCTGTAAAAAAAACACAAACACACAAAAATAATCAGTAACACATAAAGAAGCAAAATTATTATTCTTACCTTTCCTGGGTCCAGCGCTGGAGCCGCAATGTCAGCGAGCTGGGCCCTGTATCTAATCCTATCATGTGTGATACAGTCTGCTGAGCTGTGTATCTAATCCAATCATGTATGATACTGTGCTGGGCCCTATATCTAATCCGATCATGTGTGATACTGTCTGCTGAGCCACTGTATCTAATCCTATCATGTGTGATACTGTCTGCTGAGCCACTGTATCTAATCCTATAATGTGTGGTACTGTCTGCTGAGCCACTGTATCTAATCCTATCATGTGTGATACTGTCTGCTGAGCCACTGTATCTAATCCTATCATGTGTGGTACTGTCTGCTGAGCCACTGTATCTAATCCTATCATGTGTGGTACTGTCTGCTGAGCCACTGTATCTAATCCTATCATGTGTGATACTGTCTGCTGGGCCACTGTATCTAATCCTATCATGTGTGATACTGTCTGCTGAGCTGTGTATCTAATCCTATCATGTGTGATACTGCCTTCTGAGCCACTGTATCTAATCCTATCATGTGTGATACTGTCTGCTCAGCCACTGTATCTAATCCTATCCATAGTTTATAGGGTCGTAGTGCTATAGATATGCTATGCTGTCTCCTATACACACACTTTTTTTTGGGGCGGACACATATGTATTGGGGCTATTTCCCGGACATTTTAAGCCCTGAGGGTATGTTCACACGGCAGCGTCTGTTACGGCTGAAATTACTGTGCTGTTTTCAGGAGAAAACAGCACCGTAATTTCAGCCGTAATGGCATGTGCAGGCGTCTTTTGCTGCGTCCACTACGGAAGTAATTGAAGCTGGTTTTCCATGGAGTCCATGGAAAACGGCTCCATTTACATCTGAAGAAGTGACAGGCAGTTTTTTACGCGCCGCCTTTCGACAGCGGCGCGTAAAAAAAAATGACCATCGGCACAGAACATCGTAAGACCCATTCAAATGAATGGGCAGATGTTTTCCGACGCTTTTGAGCCGCATTTTCGGATGTAATTCAATGCTAAAACGCCCAAATTACGTCCGTAAATAGTGTGTGTGTGAACCCAGCCTTAGTGACGCCCCGGCTGCTAGTGCTGCATTGTTGGGTCACTTAGGAGACCCAGCGATGCAGCTGAAAGCGGACCGTCGGCCATGAGAAGTTTGCGGGGTGGGGGGGGGGGGGGCCCTGGCACATTATCTGCACAGGGGCCTTTTGCAGTCTGTGTCCGCCACTGAGTTGATGACCCCTCCTCTAGTGGAGCGGGCACATGTCCATGAAATTCAGTGCATTGTAAGTCTTCATTAGCAAGGCCGTCAGCGAGAGGGTCATTCAGTAATGGCTTTTCCTGGACATTTCCTTTAAGTAGCGGAAGATATAACTTTCCATGGTCACAAATTAAAATCGCAGTCCTGTCCCTTGTATTGACCTTTCACTATATTAATGATAATTGACCTTTTAGCCAGACATAAGAAAAAGTACAGTCGAAATTTCGTAAACTGGAAGGAGATCATTTGAGGTAAAGCAGTGGAACATTTGTTCTTTTCAATGTGTAATTCGCAGCACCCACCGTAAATCAACACCAGGTCTCTACATGTATACCAAGAGTGTCAAGAGCCGCGCTCCGTCACATGTATACACAGAAACGGTTGTGAGGACTTTTTTGGCCAGCGCTGCGGCTGTAACTAAGTACACTGGAGGCGACGCTTTGTGAAGTCTTTGACAAGAAACAGTCGTTCCTTCTTAAATTCTTCAATGATTCCAGCAGAAATTACGTTTCCCGTATCAAATTCTTTATTATTAAGCTATTAGGTTTTTTGGCGAATAGCTGTTAGCAAGTTTCTACAAGTGCACAGATGCTGAGCGCTGAATTTGACTGTTGAAGACTCAGACGAGGTGTTGGTCAACTGACCAAAGGGTACGAACACACACGGCGTAAACACTGTGGACAGTATACATAAATAACGCTGCCATACTATACACATACCATAACTAATGCCACCATACTGTACACATAAATAACGCTGCCATACTATACACATACCATAACTAATGCCACCATATGATACACATAAATACTGCTGCCATACTGTACACGTAACTAATGCCACCATGCAGTACACATAAATAATGCTGCCATACAGTATAGATAAATAATGCTGCCATACAATACACATACCATAACTAATGTCACCATACAGTACACATAAATAATGCTGCCATACAGTATAGATAAATAATGCTGCCATACAATACACATACCATAACTAATGTCACCATACAGTACACATAAATAATGCTGCCATACAGTACACATACCATAACTAATGCCACCATATGATACACATAAATACTGCTGCCATACTGTACACGTAACTTATGCCACCATGCAGTACACATAAATAATGCTGCCATACAGTATAGATAAATAATGCTGCCATACAATACACATACCATAACTAATGCCACCATACAGTACACATAAATAATGCTGCCATACAGTATAGATAAATAATGCTGCCATACAATACACATACCATAACTAATGTCACCATACAGTACACATAAATAATGCTGCCATACTAAACACATACCATAACTAATGCCACCATACAGTACACATAAATAACACTGCCATACTAAACACATACCATAACTAATGCCACCATACAATACACATAAATAACGCTGCCATACTATACACATACCATAACTAATGCCACCATATGATACACATAAATACTGCTGCCATACTGTACACGTAACTAATGCCACCATGCAGTACACATAAATAATGCTGACATACTGTACACATAAGTAATGCCACAATACAGTACACATAACTAATGCCACCATACAGCACACATAAATTATGCTGCCATACTGTGCTCATTACTAATGCAACCATAGTGTACAAATCAATAATGCCGCCATACGGTACATAAAGAACACACCAATTTAATGACATCTAGATTTCCCTCTTTAACAACACCTTCATAGGCTACTAGTAAAAGAGCCATCATAGATAGCAGAGCTTCCCAGAAACAGTGCCAGCTGAATGCCCCCATAAACAATAGTGCCAACCGAGTGTAGTGCAACAATCTGTGGTGGCCTTGGGCAGTAAAGGGGTTAATGGTTACATCTCCACAGGATATATCATAAATGTCTGATAGACAATCTGGCAAACAGAGCCGACTGACCTCCTCGTCAGGCAAGATGATGGTCAGGGGAATTAATATCAATGGAGCTCAGCTGCAATACCAGACACAACCCATGCACAGGTGTGGCGCTGTTTGTGGAAAAGAGCAGCTATGTTTTTCAAATCCTATACAAACCCCTTAACCTGAGCAGAAACTTAATATTCATTTAACACAATGATTTCTGTGATAACTATTCAGCTATTCCCTGGAGTCAAATTTGAGCTACCCGAGGTACATCTCAGAATACCTACAACATCTGACTATAGTTAGCTCTGTTTTTTGAGTAGTCCGTCACTGCAGCGGGGGATGGGTTATGTTAAGTTTGCATTTGCACGTACTTAAAACATCTTGAATCTGTTCTTAAAAGGTTATCACATCAACCAGCGGTTTACAGACAAGAGTTTGGACAGATTACTTAGTGCAGATGAAAATATTTGTATTCAATTGAAGCAGAATTTGGAAATCTCGTCATGCAATTATATTGTATCATTTATAGCACCTTGTTGCAGGTTAATCCCTCTTTTGCCGAAGGGTGCGGCCACATGGAGCGGCCATGACACGGTCGCAACGTGGCTAACAACAGCACTGGCACTACGTAGGCGCGGCTGTCAAATACCTCGTTAAGGGGTATTCCGGTTACATGCGCGCTGCCGCTCCATTCATTTTCTATAGGAGCTCCGGAGATAGCCGAGTGCAGTGTTCGGCTTTTTCCGGCGCTGCCATAGAGAATGAATAGGAGGTAAGTTGTTGTAATTTTCAAAATCATGCGGCCATAAAGGGTGTATTAATTCATGGCCGCACGATTTTGCAGATAAAGGGACGGTTTACCCACGTTAACATGTGGCCGCTAACAGGCTGTTTGACAGCCGCACCGAACATGGTGCCAGTGCGGTTGTTAGCCGCGTTGCGACCGTGTCAGGGCCGCTCCGTGTGGCCCTACCCTTAAATGGTCACTTACTTTCACCAAACTTCACATAAATCAATAGTATAAGCGATTATAATAAACTTTGTAATATGTTTTATCAGAGAAAAATTTTTCTCCACTTATCAGGCTCCTCTCCTCCGCCCACCCTCCCTCCTAAAGGCCCTTTAACACCGGCCGATACTCGGCCGGAACAGCGAGCGCCGATCAACGAGACATCATTGATTGGCAATCGTTTGCTCCTGTCACACGGAGCTATAGATAGGGACCAAAAAACACAGCGAAAAACACTTCTTCTGCCTCCCATTGATGTCAATGGGATGTCAGAGGCAGAACCGCTGCGAGAAAGGACATGCCGCTTTTTTTTCCAGCAAGTGGCTAAAAGGTTTTGGCCATTTTTTGGCGCTGATTCCAATGCGGTTTCCGCATCAAAATCAGCGTCAAAAAACTGTGTGTGAACTAGACCTAACTGTTCACTCGCTGAATTTGCTGCTAAATCCGTCTCCTCAAGACAAGACATATCATCATCTCACTGAAGGATCACGGTACAGATGCCCATAAAAGTCTATGGAGAGGAGGAGTAAAGTGAGGGAGAGGCAGAGAGACACACAGGAACGTTGCTGCTGCTCTTAGTAAGTGTTTTATCTGACCCCAGTCCTGGATTAACAGCTACACTGCTCATTACTGCTGTATAATCTCCACCATGCTTCTTTATATGTGATAGAGATAGGAGAGCAGGATTCTCCTCTTCTATGTGCGCAGTGTATGGCAGACATGATAGCTGTTAGGCTCCACCCACTCACAGAGAAACCTGAGAATTAGAGATAGAGGCTGCAGAGGGGAAAACTGCTAAGAAATGCAGAATACAAATCTTTTAAGGGACGGAAATAGTGTTATTCCTCATGTACACACAGATGACAGCTTATACCTTTTCTTTTATTCTAAATCGGTCCAAAATTGTTAAATTGCTAAATGATAACATTCTGTCTGCCTGCAGTCACCACTAGGGGGGGCTTAGGAGCTAATTGCATACTGTGATATTATTGAGTTCAATGTATAAACAGTATACAGTAAGCTCCTAAGCTCCCACTATTTCTAAAGATATATTAAGAAAAAAATCAGAACAAAATAAAAAACTAAAAACAACCTGTTTACTTTAAAAACAGATCTAATGAATAGTGAAATGGATTCTAAAATGTTCAGCAGGGATGTGAGTTCCAGCAAATGCGAACATAACTGTTTACAACCAGCGGCTCAAAACCTGTACGTACCGAATACTTTTCACAGCTGAGTGTTCTGAACAATTGATTCCTGCTGTGTAAGGCCTCATGAACACGGCCATGCCCGAAATCACGGTCAGTGATTACGGGCACGGCTGACGGCTACAGTCAGCCACCCGCATCTTCGGCCTGTTCTCCCATATAAAGTATGGGAGCACGGTCTGTAAAAAGCAAAAGATAGGACATGTCCTATCTTTTGTAGAGGCTTTCTGCGGTACAGACACCTTCCCGTAAATATACGGGAAGGTGTCCATGGTCAATAGAAATTAATGGGTCCGCAATTACGGACTAAATCTACGGTCGTGTGCATGGGGCTGTAACGTCCGTGGTCGCTGACCACGAACTCCTTCCATCCAGTCGACGCCCTTCTCTCAAGAGATGTCTGCACATACGGCCGTCCTGCTCCACAGTGACCACCAGGGTGCGCTCACGAGCTCAGTCCAGACTTGAGAAGCCAGAGCGCAAGCATGTTGGTGATTGAGCTAATTGGTCCAGAGCACCCTGGGCTATAAGAAGGTCCCTGCCCCATCCTCCCACTCCTGAGCTTTGTTGTTGTTGTTGTATTCCTAGTCTGTCTTGCAAATGGTCCCCTAGTGTTTCCTGCTCCCAGTGTTTCCTGTTCCTGTATCCTGTGACCTGTATCCTGATCTAGTGCCGTGCTTAGCTGTAGCCGTGCTGTGCTGTATACCACGCCTGTCCTGCTTCTCCACGCCTGACGTCTACCTGCTGCCTAGTTCCTGCCAAGCCTGCCGTGCTACTGTCCGAGCTGCCACAGGTACACTATATAAACTATAGACTCTGACCTGCGCCCTGTTGGCCAGCTGCCATACCGCCAAGGCGTTACGGCCCAGTGGGTCCACGAACCCTACGTGACAGGGGCCTTAGAATGTAGTAACCAGATTTCCCAGACACAGATTTAACTAAGGATGAGGTTTAAAGGGAATGTACTGTGCGTTCAATTGTAGTTTAATTCATTAAATATAAGTCTGTAGAAGAAAAATAATGCGCTTATTATTTTTTAAAATTGTAGCTGTTTATTATTTTCAAACATTTTCTTCCCCTAGTGTCTGTGTAGACAGTGCTGCAGGGTGTGTGTGCTTTATGGCAGCTGCAATGAATGGGAGTCAGGTGACAGAGAAATGTCAATAGACCGTTACAGTCTTCAGAAAATTTAGTACAGCGTCCCGCATGAGAAATCAGGGAGTAACAGGGGTACTGCATACAAATAATTATCTGTGTGTATAGTGTTTCTATCTTGCATAAAATAGTCCTGTAGCAGTACAATAGAGTTGTCATCTGTCATTTACAGTAATGCCCGCCTTCTAAAGATGAGATGACTCTGCTGACCCACTCTCTAATGATAATGAGATGACTGCTGACCCACTCTCTAATGATAATGAGATCACTGCTGGCCCACCCTCTAATGATAATGAGATGACTCTGCTAACCCGCCCTCTGATTATAATTAGATGCACCTGCTGACCTGCCCTCTGATGATAATGAGATGACTCTGCTGATCTGTCCCAGTTAACACAGGGATGCTTATAAGTGAGCTGCAGAAAACAGGAAATGTCAGCCTTTTGTGTGTGTGCTCTATTGGCCGGTGTGGAAAATGAAATATTTCCAGATTTTTTTTCAAAATCAGTAGATAGTAAAAAAAACAACGGATTAATGTATGGCCAGTGAAACCTTAAATCAAATCAGCACGGTGCCATGTCAATAACTCAAAATGAACCTGGCTGTTCTTCATATTGCTCTTGGCACTCAATTTGACAATGAATTATAGCTGTGATAAGATTACTATTGATAAAGTTCCTTACGGAAATGCAGAGCTAAGGCTGGCCACCATGCATGTTACATAAGAAATATCAGTATAATGAGACAGCTGGTAAGGCCCCATGCACACGACCGTAAATTCGGACGTAATTACATACCCATTCAGTGCTATTGGTCGCAGACACCTTTCCGTATTGCTACGGATGGGTGTCCGTGCCGTAGAACGGTGCCGGGAATTATGGATCATGTCCGTTTTTTCGTGTTTTACGGGCCGTGCTCTCATACTTTGTATGGGAATATGGCCCGAAAATGCGGGCGGACGTCAGTGGCTGGCCGTGCCCGCCATCACGGGCCGTGATTATGGGCACGGCCGTGTGCATGGGGCCTAATTATGGAAACATGGCGGCGTCAAGAGCCTTGGTAACCTTTGCTTTCGGATGCAACTCACAGTTTTAATAAGGTAAAGTTTCATGAAACAGTCGTCCGAAGTTCCTAAAACCACAAAATCTGGGCTCACATGGTAACAGGGTTGATGCATTTCTATTGGCTGGGCTGGAAAACATAGTGCATGTGTGTAGCCTTACATAAGTGTATTGTAGGGGTTAATGCCAGCATCCCTGGTGATCTTGGGTAGGAAAGGCGTTAATGCCAACATCAATGCTGGTCTAGGGTGGCCTACAATCCTGGACTACAAACAGTGGTCAGTTGGATGGAATGGGCCGCCATGATTGTTGCATTTACCAGAGAGTGCTTTGGTTTGGCTGAGAACCATGTTATACTTCAATGCCACAGGGTAGTCGCCTATAGGTGGCAGTAAAGAGACAGTTTTCTTCCTTCTGGAGAAGAGCATTTTTGAAGGTCTCCACTCACTGTTAGCAAGCAGAGATGGCGAGGAATTGAAACACAAAGTATATTAGAAATTGCGACACTTATTATACAATGATCCAGATTTATTAATACAATTCTGAACAACCCCTTTAAGTGAAGCTGCAAGGGCATGCTGGGAGTTGTAGTTTAGGAATAGCCACAGGTTGGATACCACTTAATTACAATTTCCATATTATTGGATGCTGGATTAATGGAATTTTGTTGTAAAATAATATAACAAATTGCTCTATGTACATAATATTTAAAACTAAAATAAAATTTTAAAATAGTCCATTTAATATTACACTTTACTTCTATTTTTATGGAATCTTAATCCCGGGGGAATGTCCTGATAAATTTTATAGAATAAACCTGAACTTTTGTTTGGTTAAAACAGGCAAAATTCTTCCTACAAAACATTACAGAGATTTATGGGCCCTGCAGATGCGATCTTTACGAGGTTATAAAAGCGGCATGGTCTATATCAAACATCCCGCTGCCGCCACTCATAATGCTTTATAGGAGACGAGAGGGAATAGAAATAAAGCGAGCAGCGAACATGGGACATGGATCTGTCCGAGGATCTTTCCAGGAGGATAAACTCCGCTCCAATGGAAATCGACACTTTCTGATGTTCCCAAATACATCTACTAAATACAGGAAGAGAAAACACGGGATCATCTAAATGTAAAGCGCAGCGGAATATGTAGGCGCTTTATGGGTATGTTCACACAAGACAAATACGCTGCGTAACAGTACACAGCATATCCGCCCCGGTCTCCGCAGGGAAATCCGGCCAAAAAACCGCACCAAATTGTGGTGCTGTATTTTGTCTGATGCAGGAAATAGGTATATATATATATATATATATATATATATATATATATATATATATATATAAAAATGCCTATACTTACCAGTAGCCATTGCGAGGGGTCACTCTGATGTCCTGCAGCCCGGCCTCCTGGGATGACATTTCATCCCATGTGACCGATGCAGCTGTCATATGCGATGAAACTTCATCCCTGGAGGCCGGGTTGGACGCAGGAAGCAGAGAGATCTGGGTAAGTATAGACTTTTTTTTTTTCCTGAGTTGCGATTTTTGCGGTGGAATCGCAGATTTTTCTGCTATTTGTTACGGGTTTTACCTCCCCATTGAATTTAATGGGCAAAACCTGCAACAAAAAAGCAGCATAGATTGACATGTTGCGGATTAAGAAATCGCACCGCAGGTCAACGTATGAACGATTTTTCGGTTGATTTTTGTAACGCAGCGTGTGGATGATATTTGTTCAAATCTCATTCGCTTTGCTGCTACTGTATTATGTCTGCGTATTTTCCGCAATTAAATCCGTTGCGGAAAATCAGCAGTATTTACGCTACGTGTGAAGTTACCCTATGGATTAAAGTTATTATTATTATTTTGTTCTTATAGAGTTAAAAAGGGGTTTCCAGCTTTTAATAATGTAATTCTATGGACCGGGTTGTAAGGACCATTAGCAAAATTTGTAATGGGGCTCCACTATCATGACCACCTTCAGTAGTGAGCTTAAAACAATAAAAGCTTATAAGTACTCTGTAAACATTTGTCAGTCCCTAACGCACAAGGATAATGTCACAACATATAGATAATATGCACAGTAATGTCACAGTACAAGAATCATGCACATAGTGATGTTATACCAGTGGGATAATGTGCACATTGATGTCAAAGTATAAGGGATAATGCACATAGTAATGTCACAGTGCAAGAATCATGCACATAGTGATGTCTGCGCAAGAATCATGCACACAGTAATGTCACAGCACAGGGACAATCCACACAGAGATGTCAAAGAACATAGATAATACAAACAATGATGTCATAGTACAGGAATCTTGCACACAGTGATGTCACATGCAGGCATAATCTATTGAGCACAGGAATTATACAAACATTGATGTCACAGAAAAGGTATAATGCACACAGTGATGTCTTAGTTCAAAAACAGTCTACTCCACACAGGTATTATACAAACACTGATGTCACATTACAGGGACAATTCACACAGAGATGTCACAGACCATGGATAATGCACACAATGATGTAAAAAATACAGGAATCATGCACACAGTAATGTCAAATGCAAGGATAATCTATTGAGCACAGAAATGATACAAAACATTGATGTCACAGTACAGGTATTATGCACACAGCAGGGGCACAGTGCAAAATCTGAAATGAGGACCTATTCAATTTACATGCCCCCCTCCCCCATTATCCATGGTCAAAACTAACTACGCCTCACATCTGTGTGAAGACAGACCCCCTTAGTTGTTGGATCCCTCAGCAACTACTATGTCTGCTACCCTGGTGGTTACACCCATACTATGGTCTTAAAATATAAGAATAATAAACTTTGTAAAACACCCTCCCTACCAATTCCATTCCCGCTGGTCCCTGATCCTTTTTGATTAGCAATGAACCTTAAGATGTGAAGTCCATAGCTGTTTGATGTCACATGACCACAGAGGCCAATGACTGAATGGACAGGACCAGGATTTGTTCTGCAGGACCGTGGACGGCCCACTGACTTCATTAAGTGCCTTGTAATGCCTAATTTCACTTAAGGTCCCCGAACAATAAGCTGATGTTGTACTTCGGCTCAGACTCCCAATGATCAGCTACAATCAGCTGGAGGGCAAGATTCCACTTCTACTGCAGCGCCGCCACAGGAGATATGAAGCATTACATGGCGTCCATTAAAATCATTGGACTGTCTATGTAATCCATGGATGTGGTGAGTCCTCCAGAGTGAGAGATGCTTTTTGTAGCCCTACTTGGCTCTAACAAATATATGGGGGTCCTTAATGAGGAACTACCTTCTATTAACTGAAAAAATCCTTACAGGGTTTTTGTAAATGGGTCTTGTAAAACCAGAGAACCGCTTTAACCTTCATGACATAGGACAATTATATGGGACAATAGGACATTATAAAATTGGGTCAGATTGGTTGGGGTCCTGCACCTGGGATCCCCAATAAATAATACCAAGCTGGTCCCAATCCAGACCTGGGCGACAAGTTCAGTACGTTGCCCCATTGAAATTAAGTTACAATGGGAGTTACAAAAACCTACAACTGGTCCGTAAGTCCCACGGATTTCAATGCAGAGTGATCAGACAGGACAGAGCTGATGAGGAGCTGGTGTTTAATAAGTACCTGTAGTATCAAACACATTTATCATCAGCCGTGGGATATGCTAAAAAGCAATAATGCAGTTATCTCTCAAATAAATGAGGGTTTTAACACAGCGCCTGAACTTGACCGATCCCTGTGTCTATTACTAGTGACAATATAGCTGTAGTTCCAGCTTAACCACAAGGTGGCGATCCACCCAAGCCATAAAACGCAGGTCATCTTGACATAAACAAATAACCAGAGTCACTTTACAAAATGGAAAAGAGAAATGAAGCAAGAATGAACGAAAGACGTGAAGTACATAATAAATTGTTAAGAGGCGCAAAATTTTTAATTTGCCGGAAGTCAAATTCTACGCAAAAATGGGCAAATTAGGCGCGCTTCATAAGTATAAATTCTAAAGTAAAAATTAAACTAATAAAAAATTAAAAGGCCATAAGAAAGTGATGATTTTTTATTAAATTTTTATTTATTTTCTCTTTATTTGTTTGGGCTGCATCTACAGTAAATATTACAAAATAAACATAATTTACCAACTAGGTCAAAAAGTTCTTAAATAGAATCTCTCATTTCTCATAACTTGTCTGTTTTAGTAAATACTTCCCCATTAAATAACAATTCTGGTGCATCTTTTCCTAAAACTTTGTAATATACATTTCCTCTGTTATTCCACCTGGAAATGTATGAATAAATTAACAACTGGGTGTTACCAATCTGAGGTGTCCATTATTTGCAAATACCCTTTTAGGGAGTTTATATAGGGGAGGTCCCTTATTCAGAACACCCATCAATTGGCCAGAGCAGAGAGCGGGTACAAAGAGAGTCTTTCATCCCCTTGATTTCAGTGAAATCCATGTAATGCTTCATTTCCCCTGTGGAGGCGCTGCAGAAATATTTAATACTTGCTGATCGCTGGGGTTTCCAGTATCAGGACACCTTGTGATCAGCTTTTTTGGGGGGAACCCTTCAAATACCTTTTCAGGGAGTTAATAGAGGGTAGGTCCCTTATTTAGAACCTCCATCAATTGGCCAGAGCATGCGGCGGGTACAAAGAGACTCTTTCAGCCCATTTAATTTAGTGGTTTCATGTAATGCTTCATTTTCCCTGTGGAGGCGCTGCAGAAAAATGTATCACTTGCTTCCAGGTTACCTCTTAGATCACAGCTGATCGCTGGGGGTTCTAGCATTAGGACACCTTGTGATCAGCTTTTTTTTGGGGGACCCTTCAAAGGGGTTGTCTAACTTAGAATACACACTTTCAAATACCTTTTTAGGGAGTGAATAAAGAGGAGGTCCTTCATTCAGAACCTCCATCAATAGGCCAGAGCGGGTACAAAGAGCCTCTTTTAGCCCATTTAATTCAGTGGTTCCATGTAATGCTTCATTTTCCCTGTGGAGGAGCTGCAGAAAAATTGAACACTTCCTTTCAGGTTACCTCTCAGATCAATACCTTGTGATCAGCTATGTTTTGGGGGCAGCATCCAAGCAAAAAAGGGAAAGTTCATTTTTGATGGAAGGGTCAGCATTCTTCTACTTTCACGTTTTTTTTCCTTCATATTTCAGATTTGCTCATTGTCCGAGAGCGCGATACCTGCGACATTTCAAAGCAAACACACCAGCCCAGTGGGAGAATCAACAAACTTCTGAGCCGGGATAACACAGCTGCCGGCCCACTATTTTATTCATTGTAAGGAATGTTAGAGATTCCTAATGACCTTTCCCACAAGAGAGCAGCGCCATTTATATTTGGAGGACGGGCTCGCTGCTTCTTTTCCACGCAAACTGCACAGGATGAGAGGGGAA
Source organism: Rhinoderma darwinii (assembly GCF_050947455.1). Classification (NCBI taxonomy): domain Eukaryota; kingdom Metazoa; phylum Chordata; class Amphibia; order Anura; family Rhinodermatidae; genus Rhinoderma; species Rhinoderma darwinii. The sequence goes on along the minus strand of NC_134689.1, from coordinate 15,337,287 downwards.
TTTGACTTTGTGCTTTAAATAAATCTATTACAAGACATTTTTGGGTTTCTGGTTGATGGCCAAAAACATTCCTTCGAAAAATGAGGAAAACAAAACAGGCGGATTACAGCGCAGCCCTGCGACTTTTCCCGCTTTACTTGAGTATTTAAAGGGAAATTGTATTTGTTAAATGATCAATATATCTTACCGAGCTATTCATACCGGATCAAACACGCTTTCTCTTGTGTCTAAACAATGTGGCCTTTCAAAATGATCACCAGTGAGGCCATAGTGGGCGGCATGGTGGCTCGGTGGGTAGCAGTGCTACACTGGAGACCTGGATTCAAATCTACCCTATTTGGAGTTACAGTCCTTTAATCCGGCATTTGATAATCCAGAAAGTCTGAGCTGTTTCTAGCCTATTTTATTTTTGTCTTTCCCCTTAACCCTTTGGCTGAGTTCACACTTGCCGGATACGCTCTGTCCGTCGCAGGGAATTCCGGGCGAAAAACCGCACCAAACTGTGGTGCAGTTTTTCACCCGGAATGTCCGCTGCGGAAAACTGCAGCACTTAGCCAGCCTGCTAGCAGGAGGTTTTATCCCAGGAGACCGCTACAGCCTGTGATTGGCTACAGTGGCGATCACATGAGATGAAGCGTCATCCCAGGGGGCCGGCCCTCTGACGTCATCCAGGCCGGCCTCCTAGGATGATGTTTCATCCCATGTGACCGCCGCTACAGCTTGTGATTGGCTGCAGTGGTCACATGGGATAAATTGTCAACCCCAGAGGCCGCGCAGGAGGGAGCAACACAGGCTTCTGGGAAAGCATGAAATATTTTTTTTCTGAGTTGTGTTTTTTGCCGTGGAATCACTGCGAACCCGCCGCAAAAAAACGCAACAGCTGCTATTTGTTGCGGGATTTACCTCCCCATTGAATTCAATGAGAAAAACCCGCAACAAATGCAGCGTTTACGCAAATACAATTGACATGCTGCCGAATATATTTCCGCATCGCAGGTCAATTTCTGAGCGTTTTTTTCAGCTCACTATTTACGCAGCGTGTGGAGGAGATTTGTTTATCTCATCCACTTTGCTGCTACTGTATTATGCTGCAGATTTTCCGCAACTAATTTCCGTTGCGGAAAAACCGCAGTATTTACGCAATGTGTGAACTGACCCTTTAAGTACGAAGGCTATTTTGGCGTTAAGGCCCGCAGAAATGTTTCCGTTTTTGCGTCGCCACATTCAGACAGCCGTAACTTTTCTTATTTTTCTGTCTAGATAGCTGTACGAAGGCTTGATTTTGTATTCGCGAGCTGCCAGTATGTAACAGAGGGAGCCCTGTCCCTCTGTCAAACCACTTCAAAGCTGCGGTCACTATTGTCCGCAAGACTTGAGGGGTTAAAAGACCGGGTTCGGAGATCCCAGCCATTTTTAAATCCGCCGCATGCACATTATCGTGTGTAAATGGTGCGGATTTTCACCACGGATTGCAGCCTTTGCATTGTTGCGACAATATCTGCGGTGAAAAAATTTGCCACGTCTGAGCTCATCCTTACAAATACATTTCATATAATTTCCTATGACCAATAATCCAGAATATTTGATAATCTGGCCAATTTATCAGTTCCCAATAAAACAATATTCCCAGTGCTATCATACTATGATATGCCATCATTGAACCCCCAATGATCCTCAGAATGACGATCTAGTGCCGCAGCTCCTTTAGTTTTTTCCTCTACGGTGCCGCTTCTGTCTTTATCTTTTCCAGAAACAGTGCCACACTTCTCCATAGGCTGTGTCTGGTATTGCAGCTCAGCGCCATTGATTTAAATTAGGCTAAAAGGCAATACCAAACACGTCCCATGGACAAGAGTGGCGCTGTTTCTGGAAAAAAATAAAAAAAAATATATATATATATATATTTTTCTAATTTCATAAAACCCCTTTAACTCAGCAGTGTTGAAAGCGTTATTTGATTTGTACAATTCCGTCTTAGTACCGGTTATGACGTACGTTTAGCGCATATGTCAGGAAAGCTCCTGACGTATACACTAAATGTGTCCATCAGCCCAACAGAGGCCAAAATAGTGTCCTTGTTCCATCCGCTGGTCTGCTATACTCCAGTAGACTACGGTATTCCGTAAGACGGGATACCGCAAAAAATCGTATACCCCGCGGTATACGTTTTTTTTAACATGATAGTTTATGGGCAAAGTACAGTATGCCACTGTATGGCACACATCCCACGAATACATTATGAGCTTTTCAATAGCCTTTCATCACGCATAGGTTAAACGTACCCAATAATAATCTATGGGTGATGGATGCCACAGTTAGGCATTCGCCAGATCAGGAGTTCTTCCGGGCGAATATATTAAACGTAGGCAAAATATGTGATGCGAATGTGGCCTAAGACTGTAGGTCTCAGTGCTAGCGGGTGAGTAGGGTGGGGGGGGGGGCTGCTCCAAAGGACCCCCTATTACCTGTTATCAGTGCAGTGCCACTGTTGGTCCGATGCCACATTGTAGGGAGCCCACTGGAGACAGTTGTAATGAATTGCGCTTAGGGCATGTTCAAACGGCGCTAAAAAAAAACTACGTGTACATGTGTCAAATACACCAGCGTTTCTTGTGAAGCGATTTTTAAAATACAGGCATTTTGGCGGTTTACCATGTGTTTTTTGACGCGTTTTGTGTAAGTTTTTGCTAGTTTTTTGGCGTGAAATTAAGACTTGCATTAACTATGGGAACATTTGGTGGGTTTTCAGTGCGTTTTAAGTGCCCCCGTCGCAGATCCAGCAGGGTTTACCCGAGACAATAGCGCAGCATGCTGCGCTATTGTGTCCGGTAAAATCACGGACACCTTGACGGAACCTATTAAAGGTAGCAACCGGCGGTCTCCGTTGTACAATGGAACCATTGATGGAGCAGAACAACGGAACAGAACAACGGAGGTGTGAACAGAGCCTTACGTGTCAAAGAACTGATCTGAGGCTTTTGTTCATGCAACGCGTTTCTATTAACTACGCTTGCGCAAAAAAATACTTATGTACTAACTGCGCACGTTCCCGTTGATTTGAAGTGTTTTTGCACGTAAAATGCGCCAAAATATACGTCAAATACATGACAGGGACTTACTATTATACTTTGGGTTTCAGTTCCTTACTATTTTTAAAACCTCTGCTTGTTATCAGTGAATGGAACAATTCTTTTCAACTTCCAGAGGCTAAAAAATGTATCCTGATCATATTCATCTGACACAATTGCAGGCGTGTTACACTGTTAAAGGGGTTGTCTGCTTTGGGCAGTTGTAATCTGCGTGAAAACTCAGTAGCATGTGTTTAATATTCCTGCAGCGTCACCGCCGAGGCAATGAATAATTGCACGGTACACATTAATACGTTTCCATTTACTGAAAGCAAGTAGAGATCTTGAAAATAGTGACCGTTTTAAAACAATTCATACAGTTTTAAAGAATTGCAGAACTTTTCATTATAGAATGAATAGGGTAACCAGGAAAACCGTTTAAAAATACAGATATTCAGCAGAATCTCCGTTATTAGCTTTATGGGTGTGGGGGAGGGGTAAACACGAAGGGCCCTGTCCACAATATGAACTACCAATAGCCGCAGTGGCTTCTATATTATATAGACACCACTCCTTACATATAGTGATCCCTGTCACTAGAGTGGTAATAGATGAGGAGGTGACTAACGCATTTCACACTTATAAGATTTTCGCTTTGATGAAGTTCTATCGGGTTCAGTCCATTGACAGAATTTACGGAAAACACATTTATCCCCCAAGAATGTGCTGAAGAGATTGTATAAAAGTGGAAGCATGACATTCCAACGTTAAAGGGGAATGTGTCCTCTTTATACTAAGAAATTCCCATATTCTGTAAGTTTCCAGTAAAATATAAGAATATAACTTATTGCATAAAGAAAACTAGATTAAAGGAGTTCTCCGGGGTCTAAAATATTTATGTTTTTCTATCTTTAGGATAGGCCATGGATGTTTGATCGACAGGGATCCGACCTCCGGGACCGCCATCCAGATGAGCCGCTGTGCCTAGGTAAACAATAAATGGGGCCCTAGTACCACGGCCCCTTTATTGTACAGATCAGCAGGGTCCCAGGATACTTTTTGATGGCCTATTCTAAAGGTCCTTTTACACGGGCCAATATGGGCTGTGAAATTGAGTGCCGATCCACGAGACAGTTTGTTGATCGGCGCTCGTTTGCTCCTTTCACAAGGAGAAATGCTTTTTTATGTATGGGGACGAGTGATTGTTGCTACGATCGCTCGTCCTCATGCATTTGTATCATGTCGGCAGCGCATGAAATCTGTCTGTTTACAAATGTGCTGCCGACAATGATAAAATTTATTGCTGCATAAAATATGCAATCAGCTGATGAAAAAGGCCTCATGCCCACGGCCGTTCCGTAATCACGGTCCGCGGGCCGCAGCCCGCATTTTTGGGCCGTTCTCTCATACAAAGTACGGGAGCACGGCCCGTAAAATAAGAAAAGTTGGGCATGCTCCATAATTCCCGACACAGTTCTACGCCATGGACACCTATCCATAGCAATAAGGAAAGGTGTCCGCGGCCAATAGAACTGAACGGGTCCGTATTACGGTCCGCAATAACAGAGATTTTTTACGGTCGTGTGCATGGGGCCTAAGCGTTTCTCCGTTCATCGGATGATTGTTTCCCTGTTTACACAGGGCAATGATGGGGTTCATATGAACGATTGTTTGTCCGAACATTGCCCCATTTAATAGGGCCTTAAGAATAGGCCATCCATACTTAAAGTGTAACTAAACTTTTAAAAAACTTTTGACATGTTAAGAAGTTTTGATCGGTGGCGGTCTGAGCACTGGGACCCCCACGATCACTAAAACAAAGCTTCAGAAGTGCTCGGGTGAGGGCTGTGCCGCTTCGTTTCTGATCGTCTTTCCTCAGAGCGGTGTATGGGCTCAGTAGAAAGTCTATTAGTCCGTACACCACTTGCCTGGCTTTCCGAAGAAAGCCGATCAGAAACGAAGCGCTCAACTGAGTGCTTCTGCCGCCTCGTTTCAGGCATCAGGAGGGATCTCAGTTCTCGGACCCCCACCGATCAAAACTTCTGATATGTCACTATGACATGTCAAAAGTTTTTTTTAAAGTTTAGTTACCCTGTAAGACCTGGTGAACCCCTTCAAAAATTAAAGGGGTATTCCATCTTAACTATAGAATAGGTGATAAATGTCAGATCCATGGAAGTCTACTCACTGGGACCCCCACCAATTTCTTGAACAATGGACCACAGTCATGTATGGAGAGTGGTCAAGAATGACGGGGGCTTCTCTATACAACTCTATGGGAGTTAAAAAACAGTCTATCTGTGAAGACCCAATGGTCAGGCCCCCACCGATCTAACATTTAGCAAATATCCTGTCAATAGGTGATAGATGTTGACAGCTGAAACACCCCTTTTAATGAGGGACTTTTTGCTCAGGTTGGTTCACAATACCATACGGAGCCATCCTAGGACAGGACGATGTGTTGTCGTTTGCCCCCCCTATCATTTATTGGGATGGTTTCCACCTCTCCTCTTTGCTTATAGAGCAGGAGAGCCATACTTCGGATAATACTGGCCAATGGTAAGAGGGAGAGGAGTAGGATCTACCAGAGTTGGAGCTCCCCTCTAGGATTCGTGTATCACTTCGCCGCCTCAAGGATCCAGGCGGTGGGACTGAGATATGATACTGGGTATGTGTATCCACCGGCACTGGATACATTAGGTATGCCATTTACAGGCTTCCTGGTGAAGTGGTGGGCTCGTGCTTATACACAGCAGCCAATCAGAGCACACAGAGCTGCAGTATAAAGTATGGAGAAGTGACAAAGCAGCAGCCTGGACCTTTAATGAAACAGTAGATAGATTTTAGACTACACCGGTCAAGAAAAAAGAATGCATTATAGAGACCTTCTTCTATATAAATAACATTAGGGGTGGGGGTGGGGAGAACAACACGTGATGACACCCTATAGATCTAGGCTGGTTCTATGGATGTCCAGGAACCAATATGTCTGATCCCAGGTAATCCTTCTATGAATTGGGGGAATTAAATGCAGACAGTTCTGATCATTACCAGTAACACAAGAGAAATTTCCAGTCCTGGATAAGGATCAACTCCTCGGAGAACAATCATGAAGAATTAGAGACGGCTTGTTATGTGTCTGACAAGGAACGAATGCTTGAGATTCTCCCTGTAAACAATATACGATCCATACTGATTTCATTAAACCGTAGTTAGGGGATTATAGTAAGCAGAGGGGTAATGTTGATTTCAGAGCCGGCGTAATCAATCCTAAATGACCAGATTATAGACTGATCCTTACCATGTTCATATGTCTCCGTTATGGGTAGAAGACATAAACTTTATGGAAAATTCGCTATTCGCCGGGCGGAACAGGGGTGAGACATGTTGGGGTCCCAATGGTGCGACCCCCACCTGTCAGATATTTCTACCATATCCTGTGGATATCCCTTTAAGGCCGGTTTCATTTGGCTGTGATGCGGCCGTGTGTTAGGGTCCATATTATGGCCCCAATACCTAGATCCCCCAGGTACTGAACCGGACTTAAATCACCATAAGATTCTCTGGTGATCTAAACTCGCTTTAGTAGAACTGGAGGGGCCTGGGTATTGGGACCATAAATTGGACCCTACAATGCGGATGTTTTTAAGGGATTTAAGGTCTAATGCACACGACCGTGGTGATTTTGCAGCGCGCAAAACCATGGATCAGTTGTCTGTATTTGCGGTCCATTTGACTCCAAAAAAACTTCCATAGGGCGTCCGCGTGTCATAAGTATTCACGGATCCGCCAAACAAGAAAGGCTGGAATTGATGTCACCAGTTTGTCCCAATGATCGGCAAATACAAAAAAGTAAAATGAAATGTCTTGGACTCGCGGCCCCCACATCGATCATCACGATTGTGTGCATGGGGCCATATAAACGATGTGCTGTCCTCAAAATTGAGGATAGCGCAAAGACAAAAAAACACGATCCTGTGCTTTAGTCCACATTCACACGAGTGTGACAGATTTACGTGCCTTATAAGCACGCGTAAATCTGTCCGTGTGTGTTGCGTTTTTCATCAGTGTGCTTTGCGTGGGGCATGTGTTTTTCACGCTCTCACAAACACTTTTTTTTAATGTAATTGATGCATAAAACACGCACAGCACACGGATGTGCGTGAAAACGCCCAATATACGACATGCAGTGAGTTTCACGACACGAAAACTCACGCATGTGGGAATAGCCCCATCGATATCAATGGGGCCGTGTGCTGTTTCAACGCTCAGCACACAAACGAGATTCACGCTCGTCTGAATGAGCCCTATAGGTTCAGTAGAAATGCGTAAGGTGTGGAAGCTAAAATGCGTCTGCACTGCAGCAATCTAAAACCTTAGGTAAGTGGTATTCCCCTCGGAGACATTAAGGACATATCCATATGATGTGCCATGACTGTCTAATAGGTGAGTGTCCAATCAGGAGAACGGGGGGTCCCTAGACCCCGCTGGCGCTTGGCGATGTAGTCACAGGCTGAATGGAGTGAGTGGTGGCCGTGCATTGAAGACTATGGGAATTACAGAGAGAGCATTTCCACCCAACTAAGACTGTGCGGATTTTGGGGTCCATAGTCGGGTGGCACAGGCGGCAGACCTCTAGGAAATCTGGGTCACATCCCATTACACTTCCTGGAAGAAATGTATGGTTTCATCACTGAAAAATAAAATGTAATAGATAGAAATCTTCTGGATGGAAGGACGTAATCACTAGCACCTGGCATTGTCCTGCGTACAGAAGAACTGGATGTAGGATCTGGTATTTGGTGTCCTGACATCATTCTTAGCTCACAATTGACATAATAACTCTCATTTTAATTTAAGGAAAACTCAGCGGCCTTGGGAGGTGGAGGGAGCGACCCCGGGGGCAGTTGTAGTTCAAGGAGGTTCTAATAAAGGGCATTTCCATATAAGTCCCTGAGTTGTCCTTATGTATAAAATCTTGTAATATGACATAGAGCGTTATCACAATCTCCTACTCCAGTTACAGACCACTAATGGCAGTCGTTACAGGGATCATGGGGGTTGTCATCCAAGCACAGATGTCAATGTATTACAATGCATAAGTAAGGACTTTTAACCCACACAATATCACAGCAGATTGTCAAGTGACATATTCAACTCTGCTACATGCATGGTTGTAGGCCAGGGTGTGTTACTAGGGTTAATTTACCCCCAAACCGCCGTAAAAAAAAAACACCCCGTAATAAATAAGTGCATGTCACTTCTTGAGCCGTTTTTCATTGGGTCAATAGAAAAACAGCTCCCAAAACAGCCGTAAAAAAACGCATCAAAAAATGCTTGATCCCTTGATAACAGCTCCGTATTTTACAGCCGTTTTTTATTAAGCGTGTGAACGTCGCCTTACGTGAATCTCGTCCGTGTGATGGCTGTTAAAACAACGGCCGTTGCATGGACCCCTGCATTTCAATGGGGCCGTTCAAAGCGTGTCACGCATTCCCTCCATAGACTAGTCTGTGCGGGATCCGTGACATCGCCCGCACGGGTCCACCTCGGACGTGGAAAACGGCAGTTTTTCGCGTCCGAGGTGGGCTACGTTCGTGTGAATGTAGCCTTAAAGGGACATCACGGTGCTGATATATATACTGTACATATGTTTTGGCGCATGTCGTGTTTTTCTAGTGTAGTCGTCGATATTCAGTTCGTGGTGAAGAAATGTTATTTGTTTAGGTCGGTGAGAAGGCTTCGCTGTGTAACGTCCCAGGACTTTTCCTTCCCCGTCCGTCTCTCCCACTGGCAGCGCTTGACCAGTAAAGCTGAGAGGTCCGCGCTGCAGTTTGATGTGCGCGCCGTTCTGCATGTGGTACGTGGAAGCGTGCCAAGTCCTGGTCATTATTACTGTGTGAATACAAGTCAGATGGAGCAGGGATGGAGATCAGAGAAGCCGCTTAGACTTAATACTCAAAAGGTTCATTATTTTTTAACCCCTGCAGGATCCAGGAGCCGTAAAATGTGTTTGTTCCGGATTTGACTGCCCAGCGTTGCCGCCAGCTTTGGAATATTCTTTAAAATTGTTTTCGGTAACAGGAACATCATGTGTAACGTATTGTCAGATGTGGGTTCTCGGTAACAGTTCATACTGATAATAATGTACATGTGACCAGTGACGTCTATAAAACCATGAGTATTAGGCCTTGTTCCCACGGTGCTAAAAAAAAACGACGTGTAAACGCTAGCGTTTTTGCAAAGTGCTTTTTAAAGTACAGGCGTTTTTGACGCGTTTTTGGCACGTTCTTGGGCGCGTGATCAGGACTCCCATTGAGTATGGGAATTAGGCGCGTTTTTGGTGCGTTTTACGTGCCAAGATTTGACCTGACGCTTCTTTTTTTGCACGACCTGTTTTTTGAACACTCGAGCATAAAAAAAAACGCGTCGAATGCACTACAATGCGTTTTCTCATTCAAGTCAATGGGAAGCTTAAAGCAAGCGTTTTTGACGCGTTTTTTGGTTCGTAAAACGCGGCAAAACCGCATCAAATACACGCCGTGTGAACAAGGCCTAAAAACAAAATTTAGGCGAAATTTATATTAATGTCAATGGTACAGTAAATATTCTCACTCCCATCATGCCTCGGGATGAAGCACAGATTTCATATTTGTTACATCCTGGGAGGAGCTTTCTCCTGTGCTCATTGTCGCCCCCTCCTGTGGGATGTATAAAATATCAAGAGGTGTGGGGGAAGGGAAATGGGTCCCAAGAAACAATGGGGCCTCCCGCTGGTACTGCTTAAATCCACCACACCCCACCATCCTGAGAAGACCCGGCACCACGCACTGCACACTAATTCAATGCGGGATAAGCATCTGACAGTCACCTCTGGTGTCGCTTGTCTCTGGAGAAATAAAAAAAAAAGTGATAGATCAAAAATACAATCAGTCGGTCCCTTGTTTGTCTGCAACGGTAGATGTCAGGGTCCCTTGTCTGCAGATCCTGTTGATTAAATTTTTTTTTTTAAACTACGATCTAAAATTTCAGATTGAATTGTTGTAGAAATTGTGACGGATATGCATAGACTCAAGCTATTTTTTCCTGACTGCTTCATTAAAGAAAACCGTCGCCTCTCCTGACTTGTCTATTGTAATAAATCATTGTATTCCCCTCAAAATAAAACTTCTGAAGCATCTTATTCTGTATTATGTTGTTCCTCTGCTATTCCTCCTACAAATTGATGAATAAATTGACAACTGAATTTTACCATTTGGGGGGGGGGGGTGTGTCCCTACACAGTCTGACAATGTCCAATCAGTGCTGACCGAGTGAGACAGTGCAGGGACACGCCCCTTTGACAAGGAGAATGGTAACATCCAGTTGTCAATTTATTCATGCATTTCTAGGAGGAGTAACAGAGGAATGGAACACCATGGGGAATACAAGTATTTACTAAAACAGACAAGGCAGGAGATGTGACAGGTCCTCTTTCACATGCTAGTTCGGATCAGCTGTACCGGTATGTTATTTCTGCACAGGTGATAAGTGGCTTCCAGACATATCTGGCGCCGCTTATCTAAAAATTTTTTTGCCTGATCCTTGTTTCACACAGTAGGGGACATCAGGGAATAGTCACTCCGTCCTCATAAGCAAGGGATTGCCAGTAACAAACTCAGCTTTAGTTTTACTTTTCATCGGTCTATTTTTTTGAGTCGTATGGAATAAGGATGGATATTGTTATATTTAGAGACAGATTTGCCAGCTTGAATTTTTACATTTCTGTGGTTAACCAAATGTGGCATAGGAGCGACACGTGACATAAAATTACAGTATTCTGCTCCAGAGCGGGGGCTGGTATCAATGACGTCCTGGCATTAGCTCTCTGCTGCTGCAAACATTTGGAAAACGCAACACACATTATTGGAGAATAAGTAGATGCCCGCTAAGTGGTTTGGCAGAAAATATGTACTTAATGCATTTAAATGATAAAACAATGAACATAAACATATAAATGAGACCCTGACATAGCAACAATATAAATATTTTATATTCGGTATAGCAAAAATATGGTTAGGAAAATTGTATCAAGTGCTAAAGGGACACTGAACCGAAAGCCTGTCTTATTTCAATTTGGCGGCCAATGGGGTACCTACCAGTGCCAGGCCATGTGACTGCTCTGGGGCCCATGGTAGGAGGGAGCCTGGCACTAAACTGATTCCCCTGCCTCCTATCACACCGTTTTAGTGTTTCCCTGCAGCTGCCACATAGGGGGACACTTTCAGCTCCCATTCAGCTCCCATTCAGTTCAATACTAGGTATATAAATCAATATGCAGTGAGCTCCACTTAGTGGTGGCTACAGGCAGTCATGTTTTGACAATTAAACTTCAAGGACTGTGTGAGGGGAAGCAGAAGATTTGAACTCCATGTGTGAAAAACAGAATTTATTGAGAAATTATGATAGATATTAACATAATATTACATTTGATGGAACTCTCAATTTGGGGTCGAGACCCATTCTGAGTTTTGCTAGGGGCCCTATGGTTTTTGTCCATTTGTTGTGCAGTTTAACACAATCTATTGTTCTCTGTTATCAGCCATTACAGGTTTTTGAGAGGCTTACTGTTGTGTTCTTCAATAGGGGGAAGTCCAGAACAACAAGTCCATAGATTTACATACATAGGTGTGATATGATATTATTTGCTCTCATTATATAAGCTTTATGCTTATAAGCTTTGTATATTTGATTTTGTGCTTCCTAAACAATTATGCTTGGATGGAAATAATTATTCAAGGTGATTTCAGAAGTAGAATTTTAAAGTGCTAGGGACCTGCCATGGGTACCAGTACACCCCAGTTGTGTCCCTCAGTGAATATTGGTGATCCCAGTAAGAATACAACTTTCCAGATATAATATTTATGATTTACAGTCCAGACCTGGGAAATTTAGATGTAATTTGGGGTAGGATGGAAAACTGGTTTTTATTTTTGTTGTCTCATGATAAATTAGCTTCTTAACTCAACTTCACAGGAACTTCAAGAACAATATAAGGAGTTTTTTTTTTTTAAGAAAAGAGATAATTTCTCCCCACTTATAGCTAAAGGATGTGATTGGGTAGATTACATGGGCAATAAATATAATTTAAAGGGGATTTCCCATCGCTAGCTTATGCCATCACTTTCTGATCGGAGTGATTCCTACTATCAGGACCTTCATCAATCCTCAGAAAGAAGGGTCTGCAGCCCCTTGCACATAAGATTTGTATAAATCTAATTCTGATGTCATAACCTGGCAATTTTACAGAGATAAGTGGTGATACATAGGAGCTACCTATCTATTTCTGCAGAAGCAATCTGTCATAGAAAGTTCTAACCACGGAATGACTGATATATAGTGCTCCCGGTCTCTTTAAAAACAGGTTCCTCAGCAGTGTGTATTAGGGCCTGTTCACATCTGCGTTCGGGTTTTCATTGTTCTCCATAAGAGAAGCAGAACACTGAAAATACGGAAGCGCAGATTCTGTTGAATGACTGAGACAACCAATGCCCAATGGGTTCTGTCCGGTTTCCGTCAGGGTGTCTGTGGTTTTACTGGAACCAATAGCACAGCATTTCATCCCAGGAGACCGCTGCAGCCTGTGATTGGCTGCAGCGGTGGTCACATGGAATGAAGCGTCATCCCAGGAGGCCGGCCCTCTGACGTCATGCAGGCCGGCCGACTGGGATGACGTTTCATCCCATGTGACCGCTGGTACAGCCTGCAATTGGCTGCAGCGGTCACATGGGATAAAACGTGATCTATGGAGGCCACCCTAGAGGATGAAACACACACTTCTGGGTAAGTATAAGATTTTTAAAATGTATTTATGAGTTGCGTTTTTTTGCGGCGGTTTTGCTGCGAAACCCCTGTAAAAAAATGCGACAACTGCTATTTTTTGCAGGTTTTACCTCCCACTGAATTCAATGGGGAAAACCCACAACAAATAAGCAGCGTTTACGCAAATACAGTTGACAAGCTGAGGATTAAAATTCCGCACCGCAGGTCAATTTATGAGCGTTTTTTTCTGCTCAGTATGTACGCAGTGTGTGGATGAGATTTGTTCTAGCTCATCCACTTTGCTGCTACTGTATTATGCTGTGGATTTAATGCAACGAATTCCATTGCGTAAAATCTGCAGTATTTACGCAACGTGTGAACTGACCCTTACTCTTCATGAGCAGCTTCTGCAGCAGCTTATATGTATATTATTAGCAATAACGTACCCTTTCCAGTTGTAGCTGTGGTGGGTTTGAATCTTTGTTTTTTCGTGTTTTTTCTCCGTTTTTCCCTTGAATTCAGATGTTATTATAAAAATCACTTGAACATTCCAGGAAAACATAAACAGCACATTGCGTCTTTGTCAGGACTAGTTGAGGAATTCTGCTTCCTTACACTACACCGGCTTCCCACATCAGATAAGAGCTCTGTTGTCATTTAGATGGAGCAACAATTATCTATGGAACATGGAGTGAATGGCTTATCTAAGTGTCATCAAGGGTTACATAGTATTACTGGAAAATGTGCAGGCCACCGAGAAATATTAAGTACCCCTCTAAATTAAATAAGACTGTGACGGACATAAATAGGGGAGAGGGCCTCGGCCCCATAGCAAAGATCAAAATGGGCTGCCTATTATGGTGTCGGGGGTTTTACCACCAAGGATCCATTAAATATTGAGCACAGGAACGTACAATAGTACAAGGAAAAATAAACACCTGCCAATAATGTAAGAGGAAAGTTCCTTGAAGACAGTCCCCATCCAATCAACACATTTCTATCTCTCTTTTTTACATGACCATTGCCCTCAGCCGCACACCCGACCCAAGAGGACCAAGATAAGTTATTCCATATTCTCCTGGGCACAACAAGAACCCAATCCACTTTCAATATAATGCACGACCCCTCTCTCTTGCACATATCTATGTGACGATTAATACTGCCTCCAAGGACCCCTACTCGCACCCACACTGCTATGACAAACAAATACCCAAAATGACCCTATATTAAGGGTAGGCTGGTGGGAACTTCTCTGCTATGACGCCAACTGGCAATTAGCTCCCTCCCCTTCCGCTTTACTGTTCAAACCCCTCCTCTGCCAGACTCCAACTCTTCCCCCTTCCATTACCATTTACCCTTCCTCCTCATTCACTGCCCAATTCCATACTATTAAAAGCCTAAGTTTTGCCTCACTGCTTCTACCCCAATTAAGCCGCATTCCACTACGGCTGCACCCCGCTCCATCGCTCCCCTTACATAGCTGTCGGCTGAATGCTGGTTCGGCCAACAGTTATTCCTCTTGATTCATCATATGTCATGTCAACATGACCTAAAGGTGGCCATACATATCAGATTAATGTCATCCAAATCAAACTCGCCGATTCCATTGGGAACGGCCGCCGTTGCTAATGTCAACATAGGACTTAAATGGCTTATCTGCTTTCAACATTTCCTCAATGTTAAGGCCTTTTACACCGGCCGACACTCGGCCGTTGCAGCGAGTGCCGATCACATCGTTGATCGGCGCTCGTTTGTTCCTGTCACACTGAGCTATGGATGGGGACGAGCAGTCGTTACTCCGATCGCTCGTCCCCATATGTTATTATCATGTCGGGAGCACGTCTCCTTGTTTACACAGGGAGATGTGCTGCCGACAACGATAATATTTTACTTTTTAAACACGATACAATCAGCAGATGATTGAGCGTTTGCTTGTTCATCTGCTGATCACTGCCCTTTTTACACAGGGCAATTATTGGCAACAAGCGTTATATGAACGCTCGTCTGCCCGATAATCGTCATGTGTAAAACCCCCTTTAGTCTCTCGATAATAAATTGATCACAGATTGTTTTTCTGCAGAAACCCCCAGAAATCAGCTTTAATCTGTAGAGGAATCCAAGTGTTCAATTTCCCTGCAGCGCCACCACAGGGGAAATTAAGTATTACACATTTCCCATTAAAATCATTAGGCTGTTCATGTAAGGCATGGGCATGCCGTGTCCTCCAAAGCTAGATACGATCTTGGTGGCCACTCTCTCGTCTGGCTAATAGAGGGGGTTCTGAACAGGAGACCGCTCTCTATTACATTAATATGCCCTAACATGAATAAGGGCAATCTAAGGCAGACAACCCCTTTAAGGCTATCCTGTTAATGAGATAGTCATAAGGTCTTATAGGCTTTTGACTCAAGAAGATGCGCATACTTAGTTTTAGGTACATTTTAGAGATACCCATTGATACTATATTGCTAGTTTACCCCTGGAGTACCTGAATTGAACATTCATTTTTTAGTTTTTTACTGACCTCCTTTGGCCAATTTCAGTCAACCAGAGAAATAGTCGGATCATCAGTTGTTGAGTGGACAGACAATCAGTAGTTCGTGGTTGTACTTGGACATGAAACCAGACAACTGAAAAATATGTTTCTACAGTAAGACAGTGACGCGTGTACTAATAATTACAGTTGTGTTCTTCATCTCTGTATCCAATGTTCAGTGGTGAATAAAACCAACATAACCAAAAGGCCGAGAGGGTTTAAAAAATCTTACATTCCAGTTGTTGCCAACAGCACAAAGATCTGAATTATTGCTTTGCCGAGAAATAAGTAATTTAATTCAAGAAGCCGCTAAGAAACTGATGTGGTCGTGTATGCTGCCATAAGAACACTACCTATGGACTAGATAGATGATGGTGGGTTGTCCTCGCTCATTAGTCCACCAAGGCCCATAAAACCAAACTCTGAGGAGAACACAATCTAGCACTCTTAAGGTGACCATAGTCAAGGAATAAGATTACTATGGGTACTAGATGCTGGGGATCGGGGTCATTGGTCAAGGGATTTATTCTGATTGCCATATGTGGATTTGGGGCCAAATCTGTTTCCTTAAGATATGAAAAAATATGTAGATGTTTTTCTCCCACCGATTGGTGGGATTGGTCATTAATGAAAAGTCTATAGGGACTATTTGACATCTACAATTCGGGGGAACAAGAATCTCACCGGTCGGATTTTAACCTGTCTGATCTTATTATTTCCCACGAGATAAGTGTCACCAGACATTTCAGGAAGCCACTTATCCCACTATTGAAATAACAAATGCGCCTATTTAGGCGGGAATCAGGTCTGACAACTTTGTTTGGCTAATAGCTATTGCTCCAGCTCAACATACATGATTTTTCAATAGTAAAAGATCCATCAAAAGATCCAGACGGGTAAAAATAACCATTCGATTCTTGGTGTATCAGCAAATTAAGTTTAATGTCTAATCTATAATCTTTCATACTAGAACTGAATTGACCTACCACTCTAGCAGTTGGATTACCGACCCGTTTTGTGATTCCCAGGGGCGTAACTAGGAAAGACTGGGCCCCATAGCAAACTTTTGACTGGGGCCCCCCCTCCCCTGGGTGTCACAAACCCCCCCCCCTTGTAGATAGTGCCTTTTTTACAGCCCCCCCTGTAGATAACGCCATACAGCCCCCCTACTAGTGGGTACAATGGCCCTATTAAGCAGCCCCCAAATTTTTTTATTTGGCATCCCAGAACATATCACATGATCTCTGAGTGCCATGCGTATAATTGTTGCAAATATGTGACACCAAGTACAGAAGTAATGGCTCCTATGGACCATAATGCATTTAGCAGAGTTTGAAGACCCTTGTTCCTTATCTATTTGGGGGAAGGGCAACAACATACTTATGGGCTCCTCAAAATGATGCCCAGGAAGTTGGCACTTTTTTAGCCCCCAATTTAACTGGTAAAAGACACCTGTATTGCAGCCTGGAAAGAACATCTGGAGTAGATGGCTTCATAAAATAAAATTTTGTTTCTAGGGGCAAACAGAAATGGCCCATAGCCCCAATAAACAAATTCACATTTACTATAACTGGTTATTACAGGAAGTTTAACTAGGGAATAGTCAAAATCTAACTGAACTAAAGATAATTGTGAATACATTGTTTAAAATTATGAAAACATTTTGCAATTTTTTTAATTTAATTTAAAAAAGTAACTGCCCTTTTTTAGATGTCCCCCTTGTACCGGTCACGATGAACAAAATGTAATATTGCATAGGGGAACTTGAGTAAATGCCCCCTTTTTCTCCAACACGAGACATCTAAATGTAAAGGGGTATAGAAAACCCATTGTCATACATCCTATTACTGAATTACGGGTAGGGGATAATCCCTTTAATGGAGAGTGTTCCCTGTTTATGATCCTCATCTCTTGGCCAAAGTAGAGAGTGGTTACAAAGAGCGTCACACGCTCTGGGGGACCAGCCCTGTCCTGCTTTACGCAGGCAACCCATTGATATGATCGGGAACTGTGTAATGCTTCATTTCCCCTGTGGTGGCACTGTAGGGAAATTGAACACTTATAGCCAGGTTTTCCTACAGATTACAGTTTATCGCTGGGGGTTCCAGCAGGGGGATAGTTTATGATCAGATTATTGTCAACAGATTCTTCTAACATGAAGGGATTGTCTAAAGTGGAGAACCTCTTTAAAGGATAAACTAAACATGGCCATAAATTACAGAAGCTTCACTGACACCAAGTTCCAAGAGATTTTCCCATTCTTGAACAATCTATACACTACCATAGTGCACATAAATGGAGGCCTAAAGCTACAAATGCATATTTTTAACCGGGCAGCCCCCATCAAAGAATTTTTCTCTATTAGAGTAAAGCAGGTGCAGGGAAATAAAACTACCTCATGCTATCAGCAGAATACAGGCTGTTATCAGCTCCTGGGTTTTCCAAATGGAGAATGGAGATTGGCTGTTGTGATATATTGTAGTTATAACAGCCCTTGTTCCACCTTTATTGGCACCCAAAGTTCTGTTGATGCTGCCAGGGAGAGCAGCTGGAGGGAACTCTCTCTCTCCCACGATTTGTTTTATTAGAAGATGTGGACATAGTTTGCCGGGGAATTCCATGGCTGGTTGTAAAAAGTTAGAAAATAATTACAATAAAAACAAGTTGATAAAAAAAAGATGTGGACATAAATGTTTGCATTTTTCCCTCCCTTCACGTGGCTTGTTTAGTGATTAGGGAAGAAAATGATCTACTCCGCTGTCATTAGACAATTAAGGGCCCATTCACATCGCGTTTGTGCTATCCACCGAGCGTATAAGTTTTTAAACACTAAAAAAGTATTGAAACGAATAGCTCGGCGTATACCTAGTGTCACAACGCGGGTTGTGGACCCACTGTACGTACCGCGTAGCGGAATAGCAGCTGGCCAAACAGGTATAGGCAATCTGTATAGTTCTTGAAAGGGTACCTGAGGCAACGTAGACAGTAGCGGTGGTTTCAGGCTGAGACGAGGCTCCGGCAGTAGGCAGGAACCAGGCGGGGTGCCACACAGCACATGCAAGCAGAGAGCACAACACGACTCCAACTCTCTAAGGTACAGGAACAAGGTAGCACGGGATACAGGATACAGGTAGCAGGAACGGGAACACTTGGAACTGGAAAACACTTAAGGAACCATTTGCAAAGACAAACTAATGTAGCACAACAACGCTCAGGCAATGAATTGGAAGGGCATAGCCCTTTTTATAGTCCAGAGGCATTCTGGGCGAATTGCAGATATTCTGCATGCGCATACTGGCCCTTTAAGACCGAGCACGCGCACCCTGCGGGAACCAGTACCTAGATGCGGAAGTGAGTGCCGGCGTATCCCAGGAGGGAGATACCGGCCAGCACTCACTCATCCATGGCCGCAGCCATCAGGGGGTAAGTCAGGACAATGGTCCGCGGCCATAAATGTTACACATAGACTATTATGGGTAAAACAGAAACCAAAACAGCATCCGTTTGGTGGTCTATGTTTGTCCTGGTTTACGTTGGGATACTGTTTTTTGACAGAACTGAAAAGTGTAGTCTGCTACGCTATACTGTACTTAAAAAAATAAATAAAAGAGGTATACGCGACGTAATGTTTTTTTTTTACTATTGATCTCAAAGGACGATGTACGCAAACGTAATGCTATACGTTTGTATCCGTTTATATACAGTAAATCTATTAAAAAAAGTATATTTCTTTAGGTAAAAAATGGACAGAAACGTATACCGAAGTATGAGTATACGCTAAACGTACACGCTAAAAGAAAACAGACGTAAACAGAAAATGGTACACGCTTGTGTATGTTTTCAATGGTCCCAGTTTTATAAAAAAAAACGTATACGCTCGGCGGATAGCACAAACTGTGCTGTGAATGGGGCCTAAGCAATACAGAGCTGATTGAAGCCATAATATAGCAACATTACGTAGCACCAATATAATACAATAGAAATGTAATAGAGCTATATAGTGCTAAACCAAAGTACAATGCAATACGGTGGAAATATAATCATGCCATTACATGCTAAAATATTGCCACATAGTACCAAAATAAATAACAGCAACACACAATGTTAATAGCAATCTTCGCCCAACAGTCCAATCACAGTAGCCCCATAATTATGCTAGACTGTAGCCACGTATAGCTGCCTTAAATGTGTTGTCTAGTTTAGAAAACCTACTTTACCCTATTAGGTAATTCTGAGTTAATGGAGGCATCCCATGTTCAGAATCCTCATTTCGCCAGATTGGAGAGCGGTTACAAAGAGTGTCTCTCGCTCTGGAGGACCTGTCCTGTCCTGCACTAAAACGGACAATCCATTGATTTGAATGGGCACTGTGTAATTCTTCATATCCCCTGTGGTGGCACTGCAGGGAAATTGAACACTTACTGCCAGGTTCCTTCACAGAAACATCTGATTGCTGTGGTCCCAGCAGAAGGTCACTTTGTAATTAGCTTATTGTCAAGGGACTCTTCTTACAAGTAGAGATTGTCCAAATCAGAGAACTCCTTTAAGAAGTGTTATCAATTAATCTACTAATTCTGATTAGAGAATAATTTTTCTCCATCTATCTCTCACGTATGCCGGTACGTAGACTTTAATGCTGGAATTTCTGCCAGACTCCGGCTCTTTCATCATCAGTCACACGGACAAGCAGGAAGAAGACCAGACACGTTAAGCACCTCATTATTTTACAACTAGTAATATTCAATGAGATTATAAATAAATATCTTGCCAAGATGCATCACAAGATAAGACAAGTATTTAAAAAATGAAGTAAAAAATGTAAGTTAAATTGTCGGTTCTCCTACAAGTCATGCAAAATTTGTAATTAGTCTGTAATTTTGTGGAACATAGATATGTAAAAACTTTAGACAATTCCTACTTGCTAGAAGGGTCCATTAACAATAATAGGATCATAAAGTGTCACCCTGCTGTGCCCAAGAGATCAGCTGTAATCTGTGGGGAAACCTGCCAACAATTGTTCAATTTCCTTACAGTGCCACTACAGGAGAAATTAAGTATTACACAGTGCCCATTCATATCAATTGGCTGTGTAATACAGGACAAGACAGGTCATCCAGAGAGAGTGACACTCTTTGTAATCGTTCTCCATTCTGTCCAAGAGATGAGGATCCTGGACAGAGGACCCCCTCTATGAATTCAGCACTCCCTAATAGGGTGTATGAAAATGTTTTTTCTAAACTATATAACCCTTTTAATTAGGATCGTTTTGCTTGTTTGCTGGTTTGGAAACCACAGTAACAATCTGATAATCCAGCATACTCTAAAGTGCTGGATTATATTTTTTAAAGCTTATTAAAAGGTATGTTTAGGGAATCTCCAGTCACAACATAATTAGGACCCTCCTCCTGGCACTAGTTCATTCCATTACACTATCCCTGAATGGGGGTGCAACCATCCAGTCCGTTCACCACTCCCATGTTGGCTAACGTCATGGTACTTGAGAAGGGGGGAAGCGAATTTCATTCAATGTATGGGGAAGACAAATGGAGCTCTACCTCCACAGGCTACCTTTATGGTACCTAAACCTCACTGGTAGTGGACAGGTCGCTCCCCCTCCCCATGTTCAGGGTTGGCCAATGGTCACCAGGGACAAATACAGGAGATAAGACCCCATGATAAAAATAGGTTCTTCCTTGGTCTGGGTCCCACAATTAACCACAGCTCCCATCACAGAACAGTGGGGCCCAGTGGTTGTTGGCCTTCCTTATTACCATCCCATTGGCGTCACCTTCAGCTCAGTCCTTCTCATCCTTTTTTGCTAACTTGATGGGGCTACCCTGAGCTGAGGCAAAATTATCCGTGTGCTTTATAACTGTTTAATAGGCTTTCTCTATGGTACATACACCTTTGGTTTGGAGTTAAAGGGGTTTTCCCATCAGAGACATTTATGACATATCCAAATAAAATATTTGAAGCAGCACAAATCCCAATATCAGGTGCGGTGTCACGCTGCAAAATCAGTCTGACGTAATGTAATCCTCAGAAAAAGCGTGGTTGAACAGCAGCACACGTTATAAGTTATTTTATTGGTCAAACATCTAGTAAAAAATGGCAACGTTTTGACCCGTGACAAGTGGAGGGTCATTCTGCGAGACAACAGCTCCCCTCTTGTCCATGTCTAGTACTGCAATTCAAGTGAAAGGGGCTCAGCTTCAATACTGCACAGCCCATGGACAAGAATGGCACTAAATCCGGACTCTTTACACTCACGGACATCCCCTTTAACTTCTCTCATTATTGTTAACAGATTTTCATGCGAAATAACTTTTTATTACCACCGTTATTCAGTAATGGATTATCATATAATGAGATAAAATTACATGCATAAATCGGGTTAAATTTCCTTTAACTGCGGCATTGTTAGGGCATGGGATAATTGCTGGCTTGGCATTCAGCATGTATTGATTGTACAGCTATAAGTCTTGGAACGAGTTCATGTTTATACTGCAATCTGTTTTGCATACATTCAATCGCTTATTTAGTCAGGGTCGTTTCATTTGTAAAAATAGAACTAAAATACCATTTCATTCCTAATGTATCTGATTTCCGACCAAAGTCCAGGGCGGTTTGTCAAATCCTCACTCCTAATATTTTCCAGATCTTTTCCTGCCAGGCTTGTGGTATCGTGTAATTTGGAGTTAGAGAGAGTCACAATGTGTGTATTTTTTACATTCTTCATCAGTCCTTTTCTTTTTTATTATTTCTAGGCCATGTTGTAAATGATGGACATTGTTGGTCTCCATACACGGCAAAATTGCCACGTCAGCATTAATATTCACATTTGTCACGTAGGTGGGTTATTTGACAGATGTACTAAGCCACTGTCATTCATCATGCCTTCTAGAAGCTCCACCCATGATGATCGAGGAAGTATCCCGTTTTTAGAACTACATTCAACCACATAAATATGACTCTAAATGGAAGCAGCGGTCTGTTTTTGATCACTGAAAACTGGTTGCCTACAAAAATTCACATAAGAACTGACTATTATAGTAGGGGAACACCCATTACTTTTCAGGTACAAGTTTATGGCTTAAAGGGATTGTCTAGTTTAGCCATACCCTACTACTGGCTTCTGAGTTCTCAAATGGGGTCTCAAATTTGGGAAGTGTTAGTGATGTTTATAGAAGAGAAAGGGCCCCATAGCAAAGATCAAAGTGGCCATCATTACGATGCCAGATTTTGCCACCCAGGACAGAAGGGCGTGGTGTTTGTCCGACCCCACCCCTTAGCCCTTCCATGACCCTTGGGCCAATCCCCTGCTCTCTTGTTTTCTAGAAATGTAGTTTCTTAGAAAGTAGAGTCCTGCACCAATGAGGATGGGACCACACAGGGCAGGACCTCCTCTCTCCAAGGGCCACGTAGTAGCTGCATGAGCTGACTTTATGGTATGTACTGACTTTTTTGACAACCCCTTATTAGCTAGTAGCATTTATTATTTTTATGGACATTGTGTAATGCATTTCCATAGCAATAGCAGCTGTGGGTCCCTCATCCAGGGTCTGGGGGACCCAGCACATCCATGCATTACATAGACAGCCCACGTATTGCAATAGAAACTGTGTAAAGCTTTATTGTTCCCGCAGTGACGCTGCAGGAGCATTGATTTCTTGCCGCCAGGTTCCCTAAAAGATTACAGCAGCAGAACACCATGTGATCATCCTATTGTCAGGGACCCTTCTGAGGGTTTATCCAAAGGGTAAACCCTTTTAAGGGGTTTTCCACCTTTTGACAACTGATGACCGATCCACCGGATAGGTCATCATTACATGATCTGTCCGGGACCGACACCGGAACCCGGCACAGATCAGCTGGTCCTTCGTGCGCCGGACGTACATGCCGAGCTGCAGTACTGCTATGTACAGAGCCAACTCATTCCAGCTCTGTACATAGCATTATGTGCCTTAACATCCGGTGCCAGCAGGCCACCAGAGCAGGTTAACAGTGCGGGGTCCGGGTGCCAGACCCACACTGATGGTATACTGATGACCTATCCGGTGGATAAGTCATCAGTTGTCAGAAGGTGGAGAACCCCTTTAAGACTGTGGTTATATGGGCATGTGCTCCTTAGCACTTATGCACTTAAAATTTGTGTTGGCTCAGATACTGACTGGGTGACAGGTATATATACACCTCTTGCCAACACAAACGGCTCAGTCCCTGGACAAAATTAGCCGGATGTATCTATTGGGTCACTCCTCCCATTCCATTTAGATTGTAAGCTCTTATGGGCAGGAGTAATATTATAATAAATGATTATTATTATTATTAGCAGTAGCAGTAGCATTATAAGGCATTCAATATGGCAATGACTCTGAAATCCATTTCTTCGACTGCGTCATTATAGCCACGAAAGAGGAATTCTTAATAAACTAAAGCATAACCTCACTTTTTCAATATAAATAAAATGCTCTGTAGCCCCACCCATTAAGAATGCCCCACCCCTGAGGATCTGATTTGCCCTCCTATCAGGCCACACCCACTAGCTATGTATAGTGATGGGTTCACGCTCACCACATCTCAATAATATATATATGTATACACACACAAAAGTGGAATGCAACAAAGAAAATAAAGAATAAATTGCAGCATCTGAGCCAAGAATCAGTCTAGTTAATAATCTGAAGAAAATAAGAAAATGGATACAGTAGTACGCCCGTGTGTTGCTATAAGCATAAAACCCCAGTTTTGGCCAGACTTCACTAGTTTCAGTGATTTTTCACATCTGTTTCAAAATTTGTCTTCCAACCAACACATTTCTTTGATACCGAGCCCCAGGTTATACTCGAAAATGTCTGATGTTCCCCACTTTTCACCAAATACTCTTTACCCGTCAGATGTGGGATTCCTGTCAGCTGGGAGACATAGCCACCTCAGGTAATGAAGCCTACGGCATCAGCCGACTTTATTTCTCGTGTCCTTATGTTATTTAATTTATGCTGTTTCAGGGTAGGAAGCAGCGATCAGCGAAATTCCTGAAATGTTTCCAGTTCACAGAGCATATTTCAATGATTTTCTCTTCACTTGTATTTATGACTGATATCTCATGGCTCATTCCTTTCTGTAAGAAATCAAAGTAGATCAAAACATCTTACAATATGGCATTAGTTAAGGTTAATCGCGGGTGGATCGAAGCTCCATCCTGCTTTGACTGGTCAAAATCCAGTGAAAATCCATGTGTCCGGCACCAGATGGATAATCGTTCTTTCTGGAAGCCTTTAAGGGGTAATTCCACCCTGTCCATTTGTCTTATTGGGGAATATGGACGTCATAGAGGCAGTGTTGTTCAAAGTAGAGAGGGGGCCCCATAGTAAAGATCCACCTGGGTTCCCTATTATGATACCGGATTTTGCCACCTAGACGGGCCTGGTGTTTTTTTCTCTCCCCACGCCCTTAACATGATACTTGGGCCAATTCCCGACACACTTGTTTGCAAACAATGTAGCTCCTCTGTAGAGGAGGGTCCTACACACGTTCTTGCCACCCAGTAGCAAAGGGGATGGAACACTTAGGGCTCAGCTCCGTCACTTAAAAAGCCCAATAGGCTGCCTATATGGTACATACAACCTTGCATAGAGGCGGGTTCTCCGCACCGGATCTGCCTCCATTAACCAGAGTGTGTGCGGTTCTCTTTCTCCGGAGGACTCTGCATGATGAGGTAGTACATGGTTGAGCAGTTTCCAGACTTGAAATTTGTCTTTCAAATTCATCTCTACAGATGTTCTACATCTGTCTAATTTTCGGCCTTATCGGTTACTGTTTTAGGGAGTGTTCTTGAATCAGCACAAAAATAAATTTCTCCAAAAATATATAATAGTATTACACGCCAAGAATTAATTATTTTTATGGACATCTCTCGAAAATTCACAGCTGGAAAAACTAAGCTTACAGTAGACTAGGGATATTAATGTCTAAGCTTTATAGATAGCCTACATCCTTGTAGTGGAATGGAGACTAGTGGTGGCCCTATTGTGTACATGAGGCCAACTTCCAGCCCGTGATTCATCTTTTTAGAATTTTTGTCCCATAAAGAAGTCAGATGAGGGGAGATGAGTCTGACTGTATAAGACAAAGGGAGCAAGTTAAAAGTGTTGTCGTGGTTAGAAAACCCATTTTCATGCAACCTATTAGGGACTTCTGAGTTAATAGAGGGGCGGTCCTCTGTTCAGGACCCTCAACTCTTGGCCAGATTGGAGAATGGCTACAAGGAATGTCTCTCGCTCTGGAGAATCCGACCTGCCACACATTACACAGACAACCCATTAAATTGAATTGAATGAGCACTAAATGAGGGTTGTTGTTTTTTTGCATGTTGAGTTGTAGTTTTTTAAGGTACATATAAGTTAACTTTTACCTTACATGGTGGTTTTTTCCATTTTTTTGTATTTGTATTTTATACTTTTTATTAGTTCTTTTTATTTAGCTGTTTGTTATATTTTTTTTATTCCATTAAGGCCTCCTTTACACAGATTTTTTCTGGAATTTTAAACTGTAGGAAAAACATGCATATTAAAACGCCAAGGTTTTGTAAAATGTAACAATGTTTTTTTCGTTGCGTTTTTGGTGGTATTTTTTATTTAGTGTAATTTTGTATAGGCTTTTTTTCTGGCGTCTTTAAAGTCCTATAGAGCAACCTATGGGAAAAATGCCAGAAAAAACGCCATACCCAGAACATGCTGCGTTTTTAAAAAAAACACCACTGGTTATTAAAAAAAAAAAAAAAATGCCACAAACCAAAATGCAATTGTGTGTATTGCATGTTATATTTTGCTATAGACTTTTATGAAACTTAATGTAATGTCCTTAGGATAGGCCATCAATATTTGATCAGTGGGGGTCCTACTCCCAGCACCCTCACTGAATAGCTGAGTGAAGAAGACGTGCCACATAGCACTTCATTGGCTGTTCCTGGTACTGCAGGTTAGTCCCATTGACTTGAATGGGGATGAGCTGCAGTACCAAGCACTGCCACAACCAAATGTATGGTGCTGTTCCTAAATAAAAAAATAAAAAACATCCAGCATCATGGCCCCTCTACTCAGCTTAGACCCCCCACGATCAAACATTTTTGCTTTTCCTAAAAATAGACCAACAGTTATAAAGAGTATATCTTACTGGTTATCACCTTAAGATTTGGATCGATACCAGCCCTTTCTCTGTCAAAGCCAACTTGCAAAAACAACCAACAAATGACCAAACTTTTTGTTGTTTCCTGAACTCATGAGTAGAACTACAAGAAGGAGATGCCTTCCTAGGTCTTCATGTTTCTTAGGAACTTGTGGATATTACCCATTGTAGATGTGTAGATATAAATCAGTGCAGATGTCCATAGCTTTGGTGGAATGAAATACCATAAAAGCAGGGAAGATTCTAATCAAGGGTCATAATATTTCTATGTAATTTACATTCTAGACCCGTCTTTGTTTTTAGAGATACTAGTGGAATTTAGCGTCAAATGGCATGAACACTGGAAAGGACTGGGGCTATTGACTCAATGGTTTTGACAGCTGTTAGTGATCTTTGCCTAATGGCCTTCAACAGGAGACTACGCGTTCTGGTACTTGATTATTAGCAATCCAAGGAACATAAATATTTGTAATAAAAATGACATCCGACGCAACTTATGTTCATAATTCTCTTTTATTAAAGGTTCCGGAGATTACCAATTTTATATGACGCTCCCTGTTTCCATTATGACCCCCTCAGATTTGATGTCAACCTAACCTCTGGTGGTAGAGAGGACTGCACAACTATTAAGGAAGACTCTAAACCCGTGACCCAATGATTAACCATTTCAACAACTTGTTTTGAGGTTGCTGCAGATTCAATCCCAAAACCACAAAAAGTATAAAGTAAGTAATGAAATCTATTAACTATAATCTAAAGACAAAATTGAAAGTGTTCGTCAATCCATTTTAGAATACCCTATAAACCATTCATATTAATAGAGGGGAGTCCTTCATTTGAAAAATCCATCAATCATCTAGAGTGGAGAGAGGATACCAAGAAGAGGCTCTCTCTCTGTCCCTCTCTCTCTCTCCCTCTCTTTCTCTGGAGGACCCAGCATGTAAATACATTACCCATTTTTTTTTAATGGGCTGCATGTAATGCTTAATTTCCCCTGCGGAGGCACTGTAGGGGAATCAAACAGTTGCTACTGGATTTCATTAGCAGATTACAGCTGAATGTTGTGGTTCTTAGTAGTGGGACATCCTGTAATCAGCTTATTTTTGGAAGACCCTTCTAACAATAAAGGTTTATAAAAAAAAATTAAATCCCCTTTAAGGCACAATTCTGGAAATTGTTGATATTAATATGAATGCTACAGGAACCATTCCTTAGGTAACTGGTAAATACATTTTAAAAATAGGGCTAGATCTTATTTTTTATTTGGATTGTCACTCCCAGTATGCCAGAGGATACGGCCCAGATTCAATATTCTTTTTATTTTGTGAGAAACTTTCTACTAATTGTTGCCCTCTGCCGGGCATTATATCTT
This sequence comes from Rhinoderma darwinii, assembly GCF_050947455.1. NCBI lineage: Eukaryota > Metazoa > Chordata > Amphibia > Anura > Rhinodermatidae > Rhinoderma > Rhinoderma darwinii. Next base: position 15,309,323 of record NC_134689.1, on the reverse strand, counting down.
GTGTGACCTGCTAAGAGGAGTCGAGGAAAGTGACAACTGCCCCAAGCACCTTTTTGACTAGTGGTTGTCACCTATCAAGCCAATTTAATAGTTGGACTTATGAACTGAGTTAAACATTAAAACTTTCCGACATTAGTGTTTTGCCCCATTTACATCACATTTTTACCTTTAACGGATGTCTGTAACGCCGGCCTACAGTGGCAAATGTCACCCATAGTCTCATGTTAAAAAAAAAAAAAAAGAAGGTATACCCGACATATACAGTACCAGTCCAACTGAGGCCAAAAGGAAACTCTTTCGGCTTTCCTTTGGGCTAATGGACGCCTATGAACACGTGTAGCATGTACGTTGGGCGCTTTACTGGTGTACACGCTAAGCATACATCACAAACGTGATGTGAACAGGAGCTTAGGTGCTACTATACAGCCCCCATGTGCAAGAATATGGCTTTTTCATACCTGAGTTGCTATGTAATGAACATTACCAGGTAGAATTAAAAAATGTTCCATAAATATACACCCTTGAGTCATTACTTTGCCTTTCTGCTTAACTTTCTTCTAAGTTTTCCAAAAAGACAAGAAAAAAACAGCAAATCAACCTGCTGGTTATACATTAAAGCTGGTCAAAATTCTCCTGCTGATTTGTGTATACAGATTCCATGCAGTCCTATATTTCTCCATGGTTACAGACTACAAACAAACCCTGTGTAGTCTGATCCTGCAGTTGTATGTCACCCTATTTGCCACCCTCTTCTTGCTAAACCACAGAGAGTAGAAGAGGGAGAAAATGGAAGGGATCGACACATAACTGCAGGATCAGACTACACAGGGTTTATTTGTAGTCTGTAACCATGGAAACACATCGGTCTGCATAGAAGCTGTAGACACAAAATGGCACAATATCTTTAATTAAGACAATTTCCAAAACCCCTTCATGTTTTTTAATTGAAATGCATTTGAGCAATAACTCGCTACCTCACTGTTACAACTGCAGTTTGTGCTCCAGAGCTGCTCTTCTAACTGTAATAGGGAACAGGAAGTTTTTATTAGTCAGCTGTAGGCCTTGCTCTGTGTTCCCTTCTCCCAAACCCTTCTTTATATATCAATCGTTACTCCTATAGTCTCATTGCTTAGAGGACTGGCATTACTACACTGCGGTAGGAATGTCCACATGACAGCCCACACCTGGGGATACTATGAGTACAAACTTTTCCTCTTGGGGTTTCTATATTTTTTTTTTAATGAAAGACATAATCTTCGGCGAAAACAGTGGACAGAGACATGTCATTCATACATAAAATATAGCATTTTAATAGCGCGGCCCGAGGCACAGCTCTATAAATCATTTTGAACAAATAACAGGAAAGATGTTGAAAGTAGCCATGGTTTTCTAGACAGATGTTGAAATCATTGACCGACTTCATTTCATTTACATGTATTTATCCGAGTCGCTGATATCTGATAAATGTCAATTGCCGCTTATCATTTATCAACTCCTGTTTTACATCTAGATAATTGCACGTCCACCGCCTATAAAATATTTCTGCTTCCTTCTGTAGAGGGAACGTTTCTGAGATGAAAAGCGCAGGAAGACGGCGAACATGACTTTTAAATTACTGTATGAGAAAACGCCAACAGCTAGAGAAATCTGGAGTTCATGAATACCTGCAGCTCCATTGGTCCTGGGAAGAAGTATGTCTGTAAGGGCTTAGCTGGCTGGAGATTGCAGAGGTATGTGGGCTGCACGGCGGGATTAACACCTAATACTCTGGATATTTTCACTGCTGGTTTGGTACAGTCCTGTAACTCACACACCTTATAATAAGGCTTCGTTCACATCTGCGTCAGGGTTCCGTTCTGATGTTCCGTCGGAACTTCCCGTCAAAACGGAACCTTGACCGAAATAAACGGAAACCATAGGTTTCCGTTTGTTTCAGTTGTGCAAGGGTTTGACGGAATCAGTACCGTAGCCGACTGCGCTATTCATTCCGTCAAAACCACGGAAACCTTGCACAACTGAGACAAACGGAAACCATTTGCACCGGATCCATCACCAATTAAATCAGTCAGGGCTCCGTTCTGACAAGAAGCTCCGACGGAACGTCAGAACGGAACCCTGACGCAGATGTGAACGAAGACTAACAATGGCAAAAACGTCCCCCTCCTCCCTAATTATACTGCTTAATAAATAAGTAAAGAAGGAAATAAAGACCAAAAAATATACAATAAAATTCTGTTAATCCGGCACCCAATGGTCTAGAAATCCCAATAGTCAAGCAGGCAATAAAAATATTCCTATGTTGGATTATTAGGAAAGTTTCTAAATAGTTTGGCACTGGCAGATACTCTCTGGAAATGATCTAGCAGACGGTAGCCATGCTAACCATATTCCTATGAACCTCAAGACACATAGGGATGTTAAGAGCAGAGGATGACACCCGCATGCTTTATTGCTCCAATGCATATAAAACAAAAAAATTAAGCAACTCTGCAAATAGTTTTGAAAAGATCTCTTACCGTTTTGTGTATACAGCTCCTCTGCAGGCCTGTGTTTAGTCTGATTCTGCAGTCATGTCTTACTCCACCCATTGTGCCACCTCTTCTATTGTCTTTTTAATTTTAGCAAGAAGAGGTAACAAAGGGAGAGGAGTAATAAATGACCAGACTACACTTACATTTTGTTTGTAGTCTGTAACCATGGAGACACAGAAGTCTGCATAGGAACTGTAAACACAAAATGGTAAGAGATTTTTAATTAAGATTGTTTGAAAAGTTGCTGCTCTTGCAATGTCCCGTAGTTATTCCTCATACTAAGGCCGGTTTGACACGACAGTGATAGGGTCACAATTTATAGTCTGTATCACAGATGCAACACCGGGACCCCCCCCCCCCCCTCCAGTGGTTTCAATAAACTAAAGTCAGATCACCATGGAACCCTATCTAAGCTGGGGGTCTGGTTATTACCCATCGTGCGGCCCTACTACGGCCATGTGCTACCGGTCTATGAGTTGGAGATCATTGTTATCTTTCTTTGTAGTTTCTGAATTGCAGAATATTTATTCTCCTTTTATGATGTGGATTAATAACAGTGACGACCCGACGGGAAAATGTAGGAGCAATAAAGTTTAAAGTGAAATATTCCAGGTCCCTCTGATGGCGGCAGTAACTCTGTTTTATCCAGTTATTATAGAGGCAGCAAATATAGATAAGATTTGCCCCGGGTTATGTTTGCATTAAAGCCTATGGAATGATAACATCCCTGAAACATATGATCAAATCCGTCTATTCAAACGTGGAAACAATCAGCGGCAATATGGTCAGATTTATTACCCGCTGTTCTTCAGCAGCCTGTGTATACTGACAGGGCAGCTATTGGAAAACTGCCTAACCCTACATACCGTCAGCTCATATAAGAGCTCTTTACATTGGTATGATGGAGATAACAGCTATATAAGCAGGTGTGGAATGAGAGGGGTCTAGATCTCTGGGACATAAGGGTTTTGGGCCTCTTACCCCGTAACATAGCCATGATATATTTCAGTTGGGCATTTGGGCAGCATTTATATTTTGCTCAACTATAACTTTAAAGGGTTTGTATACTTTTGCAGGCATTTTTTTATTGCTCCAATGCATCACAAAAGATGAAGCAACTTTGCAAATAGCCTTGATTCAAAATCTATTACCGTTTTGTGTCTACAGCTCCTATGCAGACCAATGTGTTTCCATGGTTACAGATTATGAACAAACCCTGTGTAGTCCGATCCTGCAGCCCTATGTCCCATCACTCCCTCTGCCCCCTCTTTCTTGCTGACAGCAGAAGAGGGGGCAGGTGGAAGGGAGAAACACAGTGTTTATTTGTAGTCTGTAACCATAGAGACACATAGGTCTGCATAGGAGCTGTGTACAGATCACGGTAGGATATAGACTATATTCTCAGCTTTTTTTTGTAATTGTAAATGCATTTTCACCATGAAAATTGTAGCATAATTGAACATACCCATGAAAGAGGGACTGTGGGCCCTGAGACACTTTTCAAGTTTCTGAATGGTAATTTTACTACTGTATGTAAACCATCTATTAGACCTTTTATAGTGAAAAGTTGTTAGAAATGTTAAAGGAGCTGTCTAGTTTTGAAAAGCCATTTTCATATACCCTATTTGTGATTTTGAATAAAAGGGAATAGGTCATAAATGTCTGATCGCTGGGGGCCCCAATGATCACTAGAACAGGGGTCCAAAGCCACAGTAAGGAGGAGCTTTACTGGAGTGAAGGACGAGCATGCTCCCTATGGGGCTGATGGAAGCGCAGTACGAACGCTGTATACAACTGTCTCCATTAGTTTCAGAAACTTTGACTAGAGCGGTACCGCCTATCCTCGTCTGACGCTCCATTGAAAGTTCGATAGGAGTGAGGAGGAATGGGGGGCTTGGGACCCCGTATTAGTATTCCGTAGCAGTCCCAGCAATGGGGCCCCCAGCAATTAGACCGTTATCAGCTACCGGGTGGATAGGTAATAAATGTTGATCATGAGATAATCCCTTTAATGGAGAAGGTTCCCTGTTTAGGATCCTCATCTCTTGACCAGAGGGGAGAGCGGTTACAAAGAGTGTCTATCTCTGGAGGACCTGTCCTGTCCTGCATTACACTGACAACCGATTGATTTGAATTAGAACTGTGTAATTCTTAATTTCCCCTGTGGTGGTGCTGTAGGAAAATTGAAAACCTATTGCCAGGTTCCCCCACAGATTAAAGCTGATCGCTGGGGGTCCCAGGAGGAGGATACTTTGTTAACGGCTTATTGTCAAAAGTAGCTTCCAACAAGTAGGGATTGTCCAAAGCGGAGAACCCTTTAAGGGGATTGTCCGTTTGGGGCAATACCTTTTTGTTAGAAGGGTTTTCTACACTGGATAACTCCTTTTAGCAGCGCTCCATGTGCACAGTAAATATGTATAATGTATAAAAGCTTGTAGAGTCAAATAGTCACGAGCGAGACTTCCATTAGTCATAACTCTATCTTTCCGGAGATGGTAAATATTTAAACGTTAAACCCCTGGGGGCGGCAGGAAAGAGCGGCCACTGGGTATTACTTAGCGGAGTCTGTTAGTAAATGTTCAATGTTATTCCACATGCTAAACATATGTGAGCTGTACATTGAGCTGCTGTCTAAGAGTGATGGGAAGAAAACTCATTTTAGGCCAGACTATAACTACAGCTGCACAATCACGGCCGAGGGTTCGATCATGTAACTCAAATTGCATAATGTGAGATTTGAGTTGTGTATATTTTCCCTGTTTCAATCACAGTACTATAATAGAAGTGAAAAGGAAAAATTGCACAACTGCTTTGGTCCGAATTGACTCGTAATGTGGTGTTGTTATATGTTATATATTAAAAAAATTCAATTTACATGCTCATTTTCATAAGGAAAATGGTTTTTGGTGTGACTTTAAAGGGATTATCTAGTTTTTATAAGCTGAGACCCCCAGCGATCAGCTATAATCTGCAGGGAAACCTGGCAGCAAGCGTTTAATTTCCCTGCAGCGCCACCACAGGGGAAATGAAGCATTACACAATTCCTATTGAAATAAACGATTGTCTTTGTAATGCCCTGACATGTTGGGTTCTCCAGAGGGAAAGAAGGTCTGTGTATCTGTTCTCCACTTCAGCTAATACATTGTGAACTACGGACCCCTCTTTTTTAACTCTGAATTCCCTAATAGTTTATTTTAAAATTGTTTTTCTAAGCTAGACAACCTCTTTAATGGGAGGCCCTAGGGCACGAGGTAATTTTTGCCTGCAGAGCAATTTCATATTATATACCCTTTATCTAAATAATTCATGTACAAGCAGGAACATTCTGCTAATAGACAAGGGCAGATATTAAATTGGGCTAGGGCTTCACGGCCACACGTGGGCACCAGCGAGTCACGGTAAAAAGTTGCAGGCTACTTGAAACGATCACAAGATTTGACTATGTTGGTGTTAGGCATTCTGGAAGGAGCCGATGTGCTTGAACTGCAGTGGCAAGACATTCCCTACAGAATTTTGTCACGTTGAGGTTCGAATTCTCTTTGGGGACAGAATTAATTTAGGGGTCTAAAGTCTGGGGTCGAAATTAATTTTGTAGTCTGATGAAAGGGTGTGAATAAATTTTTTTGCTCGGATGTAGGGGTCTGAATAAGTTTTGTGGTCTAAAATGTAGGGGTCTGAATGATTTTTGGGTCTGAATTCATTTTGTGATCTAGAGTATGGGGTAGGTTTTAATTTTAGGGTCTGGGGGTCTAAATTTTGGGGTCTGATGGGATCTAAATTCATTTTTGGATCTGAAGTCTGGGCTAAATTCATTTTGGGGTCTGAGGGTCTGATTTAATTTTGGAGTCTGAACTAATTTTGGGGAAGTCTGTGGTCTGATTTGATTTAAAAGTCTGATGGGGTCTGAATTTATTTTTGGATCTGAAGTCTGGGGTCTGAATTAATTTTGGGGTCGAGGTGTAAATTATTTTGGGTATTGTGGGGTCTGAACTGATTTTGGAGCCTCATGGGATCAAAAGTCCAGGGTCTGAATTAATTTTGAGGGTGGGACTGAATACATTTTGGGTTCTAATGAAGGAGTCTGAATTAATTTTGGGAAATTGTGGGGTCTGAATTGACTTTGGAGTTTTAGGTCTGAGGTCCAAATTAAGGGTCTGATGATGAGGTCATGTGTACTTCCTGTGATTCACGTGAATACATTGGGGGTGTGGCCTAAATAAAAGGTGACACACCACAATTATAATCTTCCTGACGTCATTTATAAGGGGTCGGCAAGTAAATTTTAGGGGGAAATTCTCTTTGAATGGAGATGTAGGTTTCCTGTTTCATAACTTTAACCATCCGTGGCTTCTTATTGTGTTAGCAACTCAAAGTAAATATTAATAATAGGCGGAGATGAGTAATAGACACAGCGCGCATTCTAGGTCACTTGGCCGCCATTCACGACAGGGAGCGTCACGCAGGCCCTAGTGTTATAATGACATAAATTATATTTATTAATATATAATTATTGATAATGTGGCTTGGAATGTTCCTTAATTAATAAATTATATGTAAATTAACAGCATGAACGTCGCTATGTAGGTTACATATTTTCTTGCTGTGACCTGGAACATGATATCGGATGACAAATTTCTTAATTGCGGGGGGCGACAATGAACTTTATTGAATGGGAAAATGATTTCATTACTGTTGTCTCAAATTTCCAATAATTCTCAGCGATTATAATACCAGAACATTAATAACATAAACCGGAGACATCCATGTGGTTAGGTACGTCCCACACACGATTATTACATTACAAGGGAATAAGCATTAATTTCAAGAAGCCATACCTTCAATTTATATAGTTTTTGCCCCTTACATTAAGTGAAATTAGGCCATTCGATTGGAACATACAGTAGATATTAAAACAGGGCTAGATTTACACTACCGTTCAAAAGTTTAGGGTCACTTAGAAATTTCCTTATTTTTGCAAGAAAAGCACAGTTTTTTTCAATGAAGATAACATTAAATTAATCAGAAATACACTCTATACATTGTTAATGTGCTAAATGACTATTCTAGCTGCAAACGTCTGGTTTTTAATGCAATATCTACATAGGTGTATAGAGGCCCATTTCCAGCAACCATCACTCCAGTGTTCTAATGGTACATTGTGTTTGCTAACTGTGTTAGAAGGCTAATGGATGATTAGAAAACACTTGAAAACCCTTGTGCAATTATGTTAGCACCGCTGTAAACAGTTCTGCTGTTTAGAGGAGCTATAAAACTGACCTTCCTTTGAGCTAGTTGAGAATCTGGAGCATTACATTTGTGGGTTCGATTAAACTCTCCAAATGGCTAGAAAAAGAGAGCTTTCATGTGAAACTCGACAGTCTATTCTTGTTCTTAGAAATGAAGGCTATTCCATGCGAGAAATTGCCAAGAAACTGAAGATTTCCTACAACGGTGTGTACTACTCCCTTCAGAGGACAGCACAAACAGGCTCTAACCAGAGTAGAAAGAGAAGTGGGAGGCCCTGCTGCACAACTGAGCAACAAGACAAGTACATTAGAGTCTCTAGTTTGAGAAATAGACGCCTCACAGGTTCTCAACTGGCAGCTTCATTAAATAGTACCCGTAAAACGCCAGTGTCAACGTCTACAGTGAAGAGGCGACTCCGGGATGCTGGCCTTCAGGGCAGAGTGGCAAAGAAAAAGCCATATCTGAGACTGTCTAATAAAAGGAAAAGATTAATATGGGCAAAAGCACACAGACATTGGACAGAGGAAGATTGGATAAAAGTGTTATGGACAGACGAATCGAAGTTTGAGGTGTTTGGATCACACAGAAGAACATTTGTGAGACGCAGAACAACTGAAAAGATGCTGGAAGAGTGCCTGATGCCATCTGTCAAGCATGGTGGAGGTAATGTGATGGTCTGGGGTTGCTTTGGTGCTGGTAAAGTGGGAGATTTGTACAAGGTAAAAGGGATTTTGAATAAGGAAGGCTATCACTCCATTTTGCAACGCCATGCCATACCCTGTGGACAGCGCTTGATTGGAGCCAATTTCATCCTACAACAGGACAATGACCCAAAGCACACCTCCAAATTATGCAAGAACTATTTAGGGAAGAAGCCGGCAGCTGGTATTCTATCTGTAATGGAGTGGCCAGCGCAGTCACCAGATCTCAACCCCATAGAGCTGTTGTGGGAGCAGCTTGACCGTATTGTACGCAAGAAGTGCCCATCAAGCCAATCCAACTTGTGGGAGGGGCTTCTGGAAGCATGGGGTGAAATTTCTCCCGATTACCTCAGCAAATTAACAGCTAGAATGCCAAAGGTCTGCAATGCTGGAATTGCTGCAAATGGAACATTCTTTGACGAAAGCAAAGTTTGAAGGAGAAAATTATTATTTCAAATAAAAATCATTATTTCTAACCTTGTGATTGTCTTGACTATATTTTCTAGTCATTTTACAACTCATTTGATAAATATAAGTGTGAGTTTTCATGGAAAACACAAAATTGTCTGGGTGACCCCAAACTTTTGAACGGTAGTGTAGATATAGGCAGAGTAGGCCTCTGCCCATAGACGACCCCAGGGTAGGGCACCTGCTAAATATGCATATGCATACATTGAACTATTTGTATCTATAGGTAATTTATGGTATGTATATGTTAATAAGGTGTTCACAGTGATGTGGGAATGACTGGAGTTGGACGACAGAGGGCGCTAGATGTAAAGCCATACATAACTGAAGGTGTAGCCTAATGCTGGGCGGAGTCTACAGACTTCTGAGATGTAAATCCGCTAGATATACCTCTGACAGAAGGCTCAAACATAGGGGGAACAGAACGTTACTATCTTGCACTGATCCTGAATTACAGCCTGCAGTCCAGAGCTGCATTCACAATTCTGCAGGCTTCAGAGCTGAAATCTCTTAGCTTTACTTGCTGGTTCAATTTCTGCACAAATCTTGCTATGGTGATTTGCAGCTACTCCAGACATTGTGCAGCAATCTGATTTAGGGAAATCTAACTGTCCCGCTGCTTTATAGTAGCTCATCTACGCAGTGAGGGGTGTGTCTGTCGACAATTTTGTTGACTGTTTCCAATTGTAGCTAGCAACTAGCAGAATTTTGAGCGCAGCTCTGGAGTACAAGACAGGCTGTAACTCAAGAGCAGTACAAGATAAATAATGTCAAGTATTTACAAAAGCACTCAACTTTATTAGTAGATTATTGCGTGTAAACTTTGAAATGATGTTTGACGGTGAATGTCACGCACACTGCCTGAAATGGGGTCCTCGAACTAGTCACAGTCGTTAGGGCCTGGGAAAAGCGGTGTGACTGATAGCAGACAGTAAGGTGCAATGGGTGAACATAATAAAGGATGGAACTTTTAGTGCAACCGAAGGCAAGCAAACAAAACCGGCAGTCCAAACAGGAGCCGGACTGGCAGATCGTGGCGGGAGGCGGACTGGCAGATCGTGGCTGGAGGCGGACTGGCAGAGTGCTGTTATTGAGCTGGTCCAGGTTAACTTGGGGTGAAAAGTGTAATAAAGCCCTGGTTTACTCTTGGACCCCTCATGGAGGTGTTGACTAAGTTGCAAGATATCTCCAAGTCGCAGCACCCTATAGACAGCCCCGGTTGTATGGCATCACATAAGCAAGATCTCGTAGAAGTCGCAAGATTTGAGAGATTTATTGCTCCTTGACAGGGAGCAGGAAGATGACAGCGGTCTTAAGGCCCTATTACACCGGCCGATTTTGACCAGTGCAGCAAGCGACGATCAACGAGACAGTTTGTTGATCGGCACTCGTTTGCTCCTGTCACACGGAGCTATGGATGGGGACGAGCGGTCGTTACTCCGATCGCTCGTCCCCATACATTATTATCATGTCGGTAGCGCGTCTCTCTGTTTACACACGGAGATGTGCTGCCGACAACGATAATATTTAACTTTTTTAGAACGATACGATCAGCAGATGATCGAGCGTTTGCTCGTCCATCTGCAGATCGCTGCCCTGTTTACACAGGGCAATTATTGGCAGCGAGCGCTCTATGAACGATCGTTTGCCCGATAAATGCCCAGTGTAAAACCCCCTTTGTTCTCTAGCCATAGAGGGGAGGGTGGCCCAAGCAGTATAGTCATAGATGCATTCACAATTCGGCTGGTTGCTATTGGAATCTGTCAACAGCTCGTTGACAAACAACTTACCTGAACCCCTACCAGGCAATGCTTTCTGTTCCACAGCAGGCATTTGATTCTGATCAGTGCCACATCTGCATGGAGTATTTATGTTCTCCCTGAGGTTTCTTCCAGGTTCTCCAGTTTCCTTCCACACTCCAGAAACATACTTAAGTTAATTGGATTCTTATGAAATTGGCCTTAGCGTGTTTGTATGAGAAAAAATAGATTGTGAGCCCCACACGGGATAAAGACTGATGTGAGTGCGTTCTCCGTAGAGTAGAATTCTCCATGACCCGATAGCTGCCAGATTATAAAAAATTCCGGATTATCAGACTGTACTTTACAGTTTACAATTTGAGACGATTCAGTGGTGAAATATATTACGCTACTGATGGAAACAATAGAAGTGTCTAGTCTTACAATTTATTATGGTAACGCGGCTCCATATGTTATCTGGGAGGCCGTTGTTCACTTCCAGACAGCGATTCCTTGATGTGGTCTGTGATTTCAGTCTCTACACTCTGACTCACTGTGCGGCCTTTTTCTGGAATATTCTACAAGAATATTTCTATTTTAACCAAGTTAAGACAAATTTAAATAGTGCAAAGCTGAGAAACTTTGTAAATAATATGTCATTCCTTTAAATCGGCATCCGATAATACAGAAAATCTGAAGACCTAGCCAGAACTGTCTCCAAGCATGTGGTCCTTCGGGCAAGAGAGCCACGCTAGGCCTCTTTGTCTACCTCACCCTCGGCTTCACAAGCGTAAAGCATGTTTACCTAAATCTCCATCGGCCCCTCAAGCCCAGCGGGCCCTGGTCAGGTTGGCTTGTGCTGGCGCCAGCCCAGAACATTTGTTTTCAGCACAGGCCTGCAATGTAATGTGGAACCAGATGACTTGCCCCATGCCAATCTGGATAAACATGTTGTAGACTCATGAAATAAAGGGGTAGTCTCATATTAAGCCATTATGGCATATTCACAGGATTTGCAGTAAATGCCTGATAGGTGCAGATCACACATCTGGGTTTCTCACCAATCAGGAGGTCTAGTGACCCCTGAGCCCCATTTGCCGATTTTGGGACACCACAGAACGGCCACTTCAAGCGCTGAAACCTCTACATTGAACTCTTTGTAGACGGTGGCGAATGCAAATTGGCCAAAATGAGCTTACTGGACCCCGTTCTTCCAATAGCGGAGGGTCTTACAGTTGGACTGACACCTATCAGGTATTTATGGCATGTTCTAATATTGGAATACCCTTTTAAACAGAGACCAACTGTGACCCTGTCACCCAAGGGCTCATATACACCTAAAGCCAGCCTTGCCAAGTCGTCTTATGTGAGGACATATACATTAAATGGGCAAACCCACTGATATCAGTGGGATTGTACAATTATGAGGGTTTTCTAACTCTCCCCAATGGAAGAATTTCAACGTGCCCAATCCTTTGTTCCCACCAAAGATAAACCGTCAAAGGCGTCTGGCTGGGCTTATTCCTCTCTCCCCGATAAGTGCAATCAATTTGTCTTCTACATAAGCAAAATACTCGGGGTCAACCACTAACAACTGGGAGTAAAGTTCTCGTAGGTGACGCCACCCAGCTTTATACAGGCCCAGATTGCTATATAAATCTGCATTATTTTGGTATAGGGTTACATCCCCCCTCCCTGATGTCTCTACTACTTTCCTGCATAAGTGTCAGTCTCACTGTAGTTCTGGCATTCTATTCATGAATCAGGTAGTTCAGGATGAAAAGAATGAATGGTAAGATGACTATTGTTAAAAAGCAATGTGGTGTTCGTGGCTGCGATCTACGAGGCTGGAATAGATCTTCATCCTTTCAGCTGCAATAACTCCAATCACCTCTCATCATTTCTTTATTTCTAATTTTGAAATGTCCTTATGCAGTTTTTTGGATTACAATTATAGGTTTTAATTAGACTATTTTGTCTGCTCAGCGGAAACGCAGGATGACATGAGCGTTCATATTTGCTGTCAGCGGAAGGCTTACTTTTCCTGTGGGCTGTGATGACCTCCATTACATTTAGATGGGTAATTACCTCTATTCTGACCCGTACAAAGTTTCCCTTTCCTGTCAGTCATTTAGTCAAAGTGAAATATTCTTATAGTCAACATAGGACTTATTTTTCCTTAAATACTAATTTTTATGGAAATAGGTCCAACATTCTGTGCTTATTAATTTATTGATATATCTTTATAGCGGTCGGACCTCAGTTTTTCTGATACAGTGTTCCAAATCCCCTGTATAGACATAGAGATAAATTATAGGATTTTGTCTGCCTGCAGTCACCACTAGATGGAGCTTAATGCATACTGTTTATACATTGATCTCAATAATAACATAGTAAGCAGTAAACTCCCCCTAGTGGTGGTTGCAGGAAGACAGAATTTTATCATATATAACTATGAGTATGCAGGCGATTTGGAGCACTATACTAGAAAAATAAAGCTCTGAACACTATAAAGATAGTGTCCAGGAGCCCATAGAAGTAGTGACCGGGCCAACAGAGGATGGTGTGGACCCACTGTGTTACCAACGGATTTGGCATGGGGCTAAACTATGGCGCAGAGTCTAATGGCTAGTTCACACTGAGTATTTTGGCAGTTCTTGATGCGGAAACCGCGTAGAAAACAGCGCCAAAAAACACCCGGAATCGCCGGCAGGTCAAAATCCGATTTTTCCACTTGCAAAAAAACTCAGTGTGAACAGGGAATAAGGGATAGCTAGGCGTCCACCCTTTAACATTCATACAGAGATGTGGACTTGGCTGCTAGTATCCTCAGGTGGCTACCAGATCCAGATCTTTGTCTTGTGCAGACGATTGTTTGTTTGCTGATCTGATCTTTTATGTGGCCCCAAAAATGGTCACTTGTCTGCAGCATATCTCCCCATGTGAACAGGGGATGTCCTCCAAAAAGATGTAATATGTATGGGAACAAGTGAGCATATCAACGACCGGTCATCCCCAAACATTCCGATCATTGCTCTGTCTAAATAGAGCAAATGAGCACCGATTCACGTGCTATATCATCGATGGGCGTTCGTTTACCGGGCGAAAATCTGCCTGTGTAAAAGCGTCTTCAGTCACAACCAGAGCTGTACTCAGGATTCTGCTGGCTGCCACTTGGCACTGTGCAGACAAACAAACTCTTAATGGCCTAGCCAAGCACCTATAATCCTGAGGCACAGGGAACTACACAAAGGAAAAGGGGCCTATAGCACAGAATAAAATGGGGCCCCTTTAATACCACCCCTACACCTGAGACAGGAGCACTTGGTGGTTGTTTGCTAACCACCCCTGCCCACACCACCACCACTGTCCTTTCCATGATCTACTGGTTCATTTCACACACCCTTGCGTGCTAACATTATGGGGGCTTGGGGAAATGGGATCCATTCAATGGTTCTCAACTTCCATCAAAATATGGTGCCCAGCCAACTCTTTCCAAGAGCCCCCAATTTTTGGTACATAAGAAAATTTCACAGTGCTCCATGTAAGCACAGCATTTCACACAATACATTAAATTCACTTACCTAGAAAAGTGTTGCTGGGAGATGTGAGATTTTGCAGTCTATGACTATGAGAATTAACAGGAAAATGATTGAGTTTTGAATGCAGCTCTGGATGTGACTGGAGTATAAGGCAAAGTATTTGAAAAGCAGATGATTGTATTCCTGCAAGAAACAGCTTATTATTGATTACACAGGGGGTCACATAGTGTGTATTCAGTCATAAACACTATCCACCTAGTTGATGGATTCAGACCCCTATTTAGCACTGTGAATTGTCTGTGGTTGTGCGCATTAGGATCTGTCATTGTTTAGAATGGAGGAAACGTGAAAGGTAACATAACCCATGGCAGCCCCATTACATGACTGAGAGCGCCCACTGTACCCGCCAGGTTAAGCTACTAATTTAGGTTGGCGTGTCATTAGCGAGTGACATTTTCCATAGTGTGAGGCATTGTTATAGACTCTGTATACATTGATGTGTCAAGCCTGCAAGGAAACAATGGCCATAGCATGTTATATAAACAGCAAAGATGAAGTGAGGCGCTGCCAGACATCAGTCTTCTAAATTTAGCCGCCCCTCCTTTGAAGACAATTGGCCGTTACTGTATAAGGATTGTTTAGTACGTGTAAATATATCTGGAGCCATGAAGCTAAGTGCCAACCAAAAGTTGTTCAACTGCCACCCCTGACACGGACATTTAGCTTGGCTTGGTTAATCTTACTGGAAAAACAGGAGAATATGGACCCCCAAAAAATCTAATTCTCTTGTTCCCCCATGAATGAATGGCTGGCGTGGTCTACTAGTGCCCATGAACAGTATCTGCAATTCCTTGATGATAACTGAGTGATCTGCCAGCCAACTAGGCATTTTTAAGAGGATCAGCCACCAGGACAGACCCGGGTATGTCCAGCTTTGCAAAAAAATAATAATAATTGTTTTGTTCCAATGCTCCTAAAATAACAAATAAAGTAACTTTGAAAATAGCCTTCATTAAAAATTTGACCGTTTTGTGATAACAGCTCTTTTATCCAGACCTATGTATGTCCATGGTAACAGACTACAAACTATCCCTGTGTAGTCTGATCTTGTAGCAATACTTCCTTTCATCTGTTCCTCACTTCTTGCTAAACTACTAAATGTAGGTTAGTAATAAGAGGACGGATAGATGGTAGGGATTATGACTACAGCATCACACTACACAGGGTTTGTAGTCTGTTACCATGGAGGCACATAGGTCTGATTAGTAGCTGTAGACACAAAAAGGCAGATCATTTTTAATGAAGACTCTTACTAGGTTAGCTTTATTGCTCGCACTAGGTGAGTGTTATTTAGCATCTTATAGAGGTGATACTTCTTGGCCATCACACACTTCCATTTGAGTGCCCGATTTGGTCTTCTCTAGACAAATAGTAGGTTCTATCGCAACTACTGGGTTAGTTCTATTAGCAGAAGTGTAGCTAGACTTTCCTTCACCTGGTGCAACGATTCAGTCCACTGCCTGTACCTAAATACCTGGGCAAAGGCTGACGGGCTTGTTGGTCCTGTTCGTGGCACCCAGCACCTGGTGCTTATGCGCACCAAAACCCCTCTAGCTGTGCCCCAGATTATTAGGCATCTTGTAGAGATGATCCTTTGTGGCCATTACACGCTTCCATTTTGGTCCAATGAATTTATTCCATTGCATCTACTAGTAAATAGAGCGATTAGGGCATCTTTTAGAGGTTTTAATTTGAAGAGGTCTTTCTTGCATACAATACTTCAAAAAAGTCTAAAGAGATTTGTCATTTGCTATCATGGGCGGGAACTATAGACAATCTAATGCCCATAGGCATTGGCAGACCCCCACTAACCATTCATAGTGGAGGGATTGGAATTTTGGGGGCAATTGAGATGGTGAAAGATCTTGAGTTGACCTCACATAGTTCCATCTGGTTGCCCGAACGGACTCCTGAAGAAGCGAATCCTTCACTTTGCGGTGATAGTGGCCATACGGTCCATATGCTTCTATTCTGGAACATGGCTAAGCAGTGTGGAACTGTTGGAAGTATATCATATATATCTTCCGTCACATCAAGTACCATCCATCGCCCCGTTGATGAGGTCAGATCGAGATCTAATATTTTTGGTTTAGACCTCCTTTAAACTGGGGCTTCTTCTTATACTTTCCCATTGGCTTTGCTTTATTCTTTCAAACGTTATATTCTCCATTCTCAGTCGTCAATAGGCAATAAGGAAAGGGAATATTGGTTTTCTGGTGTTCCTTTTTGGTTCCTTATGAACCAAAAACCCTCCCACACTGTGTTGTTGTCATACGTAGACACATGAAGCCGAGACCTGTTTTTTTTTTTTATCCCTCCCGCATTGCTTTGACTGCACACACATTACCGCACTCTGTGTTTTTATTTCTGAAACAACACTCTTTGTTTGTGTCCCTTAATGCCTCAAATTTGGCGTCAAATGACCGTCCGAGCCGAAAAAAGCAAGTGAATCATCAGATCGTTACAAAAGAAGAAGCTTCATTGCTCAATTCTTTGCAAAGAACGAGTGTCTGGGGTGACAACGGCGAACTGTTGATCCAAGCAAAGGCTTGGCAAGTATTAAAAGGTCAGCACTTCGGCTCTAGCTGTGATGTTCATCTCGCAGGCTTCATGAAACGCCCCCGGTACAAGGACTTTTTTCATTAAGCGACAAACCTCGGAGACAGTGAAAATGCTTGATGGTATCTAGGGACCCTCTGAACTTTTCCTGAACAATCCCGAATGTGTCATCGTTGTATATTATTATTCTCCATAACATTTAGAAAGACAAAAAATGAAGAGTCTGTTATGTGAAGCCGAAGAAAGAAAATTGAGCTGAGGGAACACAGGAAAATCCACTTGTTTATATCAGGATTGTCAACTGCCCTTTAATTCCTGGACAGTCCGTAAAAATAGACTTTTTTCCAGTGTCTGTAATTTTTTTTATTTTTAGATAAATTGTCCTGGAAAAAAAAAAAGCAGATTGGGCACCCTGGTTTATATTTGTATACCATACTTACCAACTCTCCAAGACTGTCCAGGAGACACCCAAAAAAAAGGGGGTGATCTCACTGACTCCCAGAAGAGCCGTCAAATCTCCTGGGTGATCTGCGTCTTCACACCATACTCACCTCTTCCTGCAGTCGTCTACACTCACTGTATTTAGGGGTCTGGTGTTTGTATTTAGATAGTCTGGGGGTCTGTTTTTTTTTAGGGGTCTGATCTAGGGTCTATTTATTTAGGGGGTCTGTATTTATTAAGGGGCATGGGATCTAACTTTATTTAAGGGGTCTGGTTTGGAGTTTGTTTATCTATGGAGTCTGGTCTGGGGTCTGTATTTAGTAAGGGGGTGTGGGGTCTGTATTTGTTTAGGGGTCTGGGCTCTGTATTTTCTGAGAAGGTCTGTACTAGTTTATAGGGTCTGGGGTCTGTATTCATTTTCAGGTGTAATGAAGGGGTTATATGCACTATTTGTGATATAAATGCCATAGTTGTGGGCATATCTTGTATAAATGGGCAGAGCAGAAGGAAAAAAATTGTGTTGGGCCCTTCGAGTGTGCATGGCACCCTCACCATTCGGGCTTCTCCGATATCGAGCCACTCTGGCTTGGCAAAAGAGGGTCAGGGGAGCCCCTTTTTCTGAATACAAGACAATTCCAGAAGTAGGACCCCTACCTATCAGAGATTTATGGAATATCCTGTGGATAAGCCATACATTTCTGAAATTGGAAAACCCCTTTAAATTTCTCCTGAAGTCCCTCACTTGTCCCTCACTTGTAGCATACCCTGCCTCTACGTTAGGTAGTCCCGCTTCCTCCAGCACCATCACGTCTTCTCTATTCTCCGCCACAAATTCATCTTTAGAGGTTATCAAAGCACATGGATGAATCAACAGAACCGAACAATCCTTTTAAGTTGCTTATTCATTGTAGAAAGCAACGAAAAACTCCATGTCTTGTCATGTCAGGCTTCCTGGAAACAGCCACATTCTATATAAACATTACATATAGGACACGCATAGTTACCGACCCTAAAAGTCATTATTTAGGGGAAGATCAGGAATGAATAGAGTCGGAGTATGATTTGCAGAGGCTCTCCAGTCTGGATAAAGCAGAAATAAATAAAAAATGAATGACTTAAGAACCCGTGATCTACTGTTTGAGGACTGACGCTCATCTCCATGTTGGTTTTGTAACAGCCAACATGGCCACCAGGAGAGCTCACACAGGAGGTTGTCACCTTATCGTGTCATGCATCACCCACTTCTATATTGCTGCATACCTAGGGAGAATGCCATTCAATGCCCTAAAAAGCTGGGTGATATTCCCTCTAGGAACTGTAATGGTGGCCCTACTGGTTGTCCGTGTCACTCAGCTGTCCTAGAAACATATCTAATAACTAAGAGACAAGGAAATCCAAATGATAACAACAGCCCCCCACCCTTACCAAGGCTGCAATACCGGGAGGAGGGGTCCAGAGACAAAACAACTCTCACCTAAATTTCTATTTAGTATATCGGAAGTTTTGAGGAGGCCCCCGACCTTCTTGGTCACATATCAGTGCCCTGGTCTGCTTCTATGACTTCCTTGCCAATGAATATTAATAATAACTAGGGAATTTGCATAAAATGGTGAATTGTTTCATTATTGTTTACAGATGTCCTTGGATTTACATTGCTTAGGGCTAGAATTATTTGACCCTTGAACTCCTCAGGAATAGAGGTCAAAGCAGGAAGATTGTCAACACTCATCCAATGCAGCTGGACACAGTTGATATGTGCCTGGGGTCATTGGTCAAGAGAAGGCAGGTTACTGTCCACTCTGACCTCCGACCCCTTTCATTGCAGTTTAATTACATATGGAGTGTTACTGGAAAATTTGGTTAGTGACCAATGATCACAAGATACTTATAAGAGTCATAGAGGCAACGATAAAAGGAAAGCACATAAATCATATTTGCAATGATGGGAAGAATTGTTCAGGTTGCAGTGTCTGCCCCATTAAGTCCCAATTTTGAAAAAGATCAGAATGCTGGTCAGTCTTGTTGCAAATATATAGGTATATGGCCAACTTTATATAGCGATCTAGAAGTTTAGCTCCACCACCTAATAATGGACCATGCATAGAACTAGCTATAAAAAAAGTTTATACTGTATCTCACACTAGTATCTAGTGAAGTATCTAGTGTATCTAGAGAAGAAAAATTATTCTGGTTAAGCGTAAAATAAAGATGTTCCTCGAGTATCAGTCCATGCCATATACAGTGTAACGTCTTTGAGACAACCACCCAAAATTGCATTGAAAAGTGGTCTTCTAGAGGCATGGTCCTCTCAAAGAAGACGGCTAATGTACATAGGGAACAGAAAGTCCATCGAAGAAATATCTAGTCTAGGTTAGGTGTGGTCTTCTCAAAGAGGTAGTCTTCCTGAAAGGTTTCCATAGTGGATGGAGGTATGGAAATAATTTATGTGACCAGCTATGCATCCAAAATTATTGGTGTATAACACAGCCTAAAATGTACAGAGCCATTTATTCCACCACTCCATAACCTACAGTTTGGTTGCTCCACAAGTCCTACACTACAGGAGCCATGATTGACAGATCTAGCCATGACTAAAGCTACATGCCTGTAATAGTTCCACGTATATAGAAATAATGGCTGTATCATCATAGGCTGTATCAGCAGGACCAGATCAAAGTTCATGGAGGCTCTTGGGCGAAGAGTATTGGTCTTCTCGTCTTGTCTGTAACATTTAGTAGTTACGACTTCAAACTAACTTCCAATTCCATCTCACTAAAGTTCTTCCTCCTAGGTAAGACTCTGAAAACCAAGGAGGAGATTCTGCCCACCCGGGCTTCTTCCCTACATGTTAGCAGCTCACACACTGGCAGGGCATGTAATATAGAAGCCATAGTGGTAGCCTGGCTACTAGGAATATCTGGGAAGTTCTGAATGGGACTGGGTGATGGAGACCACTTGGTGGTGTAGGCTCGTGAGCAGTTACCCCCCTACTATTCGGCCTGTGTATCCGTGCTTCAGATTGTGCAGTTGACTAAAGGGTCAAAAAGAATGGATCCGTATGGCTCTAACCCCTCATTTTTCAGATTTGTGATGGAAGTGGAGACACATAAATAACTTTTTTCTTACTTTTTGAAGGAATATAAAGGCAAAATATCAGATTTATCAGAATTAATTATTTTTTTTAATTTTTACAAAAGCAATAATCACTGAAAATATTTTGACTGAGTACAATCAGGAACACAGAAAAGGTGGAATTTGCAGACAAAACAAAAAATTCACTGCCGAGAGAATCAGTAGATTTGGCCAATTAATTAATTGGCAGAACAGTATCACTATGACATCAGCCTTCAGCTTCTCCGGATTGAAGTCTGTTTCCTCCATTGCAGGACAAAACCACATTTTCATATAATCGGTTATAAATGTTCCAACACTTTGAGTTTGAGAATGTTTTGAAGTACAATGTGTTTTTGGACTCCACCTAACTCTACGTCTAATACATATAATTTATACTTTCTAGACACTGGTTGGTAGATTGACGGCACGTTGGCCCGTTTCGAGGAGGATGACAGAACCAATCAGTCATTTCGATCAACGATCCAAAAATGTGCACATCTCTGTATTCTCATCCTTCCACCCCAGAATATTAAAGTCAAACTATAGCCAAAAATTTAAAACTCAGTTTTGGCTGGAGATTCATTCTCCGAAAACATCTCCTGTACCAAAGGTTTGCCATTTCCAAGGGAAGGTTGAGATGTATGGTTTTACCTCCTAAGTCATAGTGTTTAGGAACAAGGCTACTGAAGTTAGATGTCATACCATACCTACATACCATACCTACAGCTGCCTGGCCAGATGTAATAAATTGGTCCCTCATAAGACCACAGTACAAGGCCAGGCCAGCAGGTCTTACCGCCAGGCAAACCTGGACAGATTCTAGGACCTACTGGGCTTGGGGAGCTAATGGCAATCTGGAAAAAAAACATGTGTGATGCTTGTATACACAAGAAGCCCACTCTGACTGTCACCCAAAGACCCCAGTACTACTGAAACGGCCCCTGCCTGACCTTTTTATACTATAGCTGAAGGAGGCATGGTGTACCACCCAGCTAAACAGCCCTGTTCATCTATAGGAAACCCATTTAAACAAGAGACCACACTCAAAACAGGGGACCTCCAACAAGGAAGTCTTTAAAAGTTTTTGGGATGAGTCAAGTTCTTATGCTTTTCCTGCTAAAAAAAAAGTGGTACTAACTAAATCACTATGTGCTGCTTCCTTCGTGTTTTTTGATCCATTGACAATCCTTCATGCATTGGGACTGTCAGGCACCGTGATAGATCGGTTCTTGGAAGGAAAATAAATCAACCACGTTGGATTTTTTGGGTAATTTTGATGGGAACATGGCAATTTTTTTGTCAGACAATTATTCTATGTCTATGGTCGTCTTTAGTTGCAGACTTTTTTTAATTTCAATATGTTAAGGGGGTTTTACACTGGGCGATTATCGGGCAGACAAGCGTTCATATAACGCTCGTTGCTGATAATTGCCATGTGTAAACAGGGCAGCGATCAGCAGATGGACGAGCAAACGCTCGTTCATCTGCTGATTGTATCGTCTTAAAAAAGGAAAATACTATTGTAGTCGGCAGCACATCTTGGTGTGTAAACAGGGAGACGCGCTGCCGACATGATAATAATGTATGGGGACGAGCGATCAGAGTAACGACCGCTCGTCCCCATCCATAGCTTCGTGTGACAGGAGCAAGCGAGCGCCGATCAACGATGACAGTTGATTGGTGCTCGCTCTACCGGCCGGTGTAATAGGGCCTTAACTCATTATGGATTCCAAGGCCACCTTAGGGCTGAAATGAACAACTATCAAAGAGTTTAAGGGAGATCATAGAATCACTGCCTAAATTTGACCTTAACAACCTACATTAATTCCCAGACATTGTAATGTGAGGCGCGGAGATTGTGCTGCCAAGGACAAACCTATTCTAGATGGAGCAAGCAGAAAGATAATCTTTTTCTATTTACTCATCTTAAGATTTATCCAGCTCTATTCTCATAGGGTACTAGTCCGCCAGATTTGTAGGATTTCCTTAATTAACCTACAATCAATCAATTAACTTTCCTGCACATAAGCAAGTGTTTTGGCACAATTCTTGAAAAATTTGGCACATCAATGGAGCTCAGATGTATAATTTGGCCGGCCAAGACCCAGCTGGAAAGCATTGGAGTCACAAATGATATTCAGTACTTGTTCTCACTCTATAATTTTCTATTGTCAGGTGTAGGCTCGCTGGCTGTGAACTTGTGAAGTGATAGCACAAAACAATAGAATTTTCTACCTATTGTCCTAGGAATTGATTGATGGACAGTTCTTTGTTATTCACAAATTAATGAATTTGCACTTTTTACATTAATAAGTTATATAAAAATGTGGATGTCTTATGTGGCAACTTCTCATGGACGGGACAAATTTTGATAGGATGAAATGCCAGCAGATCCCACCAGGCATTGGATAAAAAGTGTGTCAGACATGTTGAATTTTATCGGCCAATGTCCTATTGTTCTTCCCCTTGTTCAGTGGCAACAGGGGTGTGGTGAAGACACTCACCTCTTCTCCCTTCAGAGGTATTTGTAATTTTGGTGAAGTTGGATATGCATGTTAAAAAAAAACATTAAAAAGTAAATCTGCTCATGAACCCTAGATTGTCCTCATCAGATTCTGTAATTTTTCAGTGGGATTCACCGATACTCTAGAGGCCCTTAGAAAACTTTAGCAGCTAGCTGGGAACGTCCTACTCATTTCCTATAGTTTCCCCCCTAAAATAAGTAGCTCAAGGCTATGTTCACATCTGCGCCAGGGCTCCGTTCTGTCAGAACGGAGCCTTGACTGACACAAACTACAGTCAACTACGGTATTCATCCCGGAACCCTTGCACAACGGAGACAAACTGAAACCATTGGCACCGGATCCGTCATCATTGAAATCAATGGTGATGGAAACGGAAACCTCTGGTTTCAGTTTGTGTCAGTCAGGGCTCCGCTCCAAAGGAAAACTCATACGCATATGTGAACGAAGCCTAAGTTGTGTTTAGCATTCACTCATCCCTCCCACCTTCATTGATACCAACATGCATGCTTGACCAAGGTTGGTCTACAACACGGTGACATCAAAGACCCGGAGCTCCAAAAGAACCAATTGTCCCAGGAATTATATCAGTCTGCTGTATCAAGTGTGTCCATTGTGTTGGACCCGCATTGTATCACACCCATTTGGAGACAGGTACAACACAATGATTAGGCACCCCATGTCTTCCGATGATTGGATGACCCACCATTGTTTGGGTCATCCAAACAATGAACCCTATAGAACATAAATTGAAGATTTGGAAAAGCATCTCCTAGATATTTCATCCATGAAGGGCTCACCTATGTGCCCTCCTCTATCACATGGATGTTCCTGTACAAAACAGAGAAATTTAACAAGATGTGCTCTTCTACTTCTCCATTTTTGTCCCCTTCCCCACCAGGAGCCCCATTATCAGTGTGGGAAGGCAAAACTGAGCTGGGGTGTAAATTAAAGAGTTTAATCCTATCCCAAATGCTACCTGTAGAGCAACGGTTTGTCGAAGTCTACCCCACAATGTCCAAAAATAATTATTGTTCCATGAAAACTAGAAGTTTTTGAAGAATAGGATCCTTCTCTTTTTGGTACTTCTTCTACAGCAAATTAAACTTTGTTCTCTTTATCTTCAGCACAGAGTAACACAACCTTTATTGAAAGCTTTCTTCAAACACGAATAGAATTGTACAACATTTTGATGGCTGTTTTCTTTTCGAACCAGTAATCCCGGAGAGATTTTAAGGAATGTCTTAAATTGTTTGTTATGGCACTTAACCGACTGTAAAAAATGCGTGTGATTTCCTTGTGTTGGACATAAAAGAAGTTCTCCAGATAATAAGCTACAAGGGTTTCCTGTATATCCATTTATCAGTCGGGAAAGGATCGTAGGGCGCAAAGATTCCAGGTGCGGCACTGGGTCATCAGAAAGGGCTCCATAGTATGGATGAAAATTGACCCGTCCTCTTTATGATGCCTGGTAATGCGACCCAGAACAGAAGTGCCCGGAGCTTGTATGTATTCCCTATTGCCTTTCTTATGACCCACCTCGTTTGTTGCATAGCATTGCTTATGGAGAACTGAGTCCATCACAGGTTCTTAACACCCAAATGCTGAGGGGATGGGTCCAACCAAGAGCCCACCTTTTTCTCCAAGAACCCCATAGCAGCCGTATGGGCTGCCTCTATGGTATGGACACCCATGGGCAGATTGTTGGTCTTCACCAATCTCCTTCACCCAGCTAATACCTCTACTTTCTACATTCACTCTAGAATGAAAACCCTGAGAGCCACCAAAAATGGTGTCACCTTTTAACCCTCAGAGGAAATCTTCAATGTTGTAAAATAAAATGCATGATCTGCACCAATACAACGTGTTCAATTTCACAAAAAGTGAAGATAAGGAAGACATGTGTTTCAGGGGTCATTCACGCTACGGTATTATGGCTCCATATAACCTATAAGATGCCATATTACAGCCTATAGCCTATACGATGCCATACGGAGGCACCATACAGCGGCATATAGTACCTACAGCCCTGAGGTATGAAGCCACAGGGACTCCGCGTGCTTCTGTGCATATGGCTCTACCATGTGCATGAGTCCTTAACCCTTTGATTAGACATTTCTAGCTACATGATTGTTATATTATTATATTCATCTATAACCATTTCTGTAGATTTGGCCTTTAACTTTTTAAGAAAGTCGCCGTTTGCTGTACTTTATATAAGAACACGTGCTATGAAAGGCGGCAGTGCATGTAATAAAGCTGTTATTATCTCATTACTTAAGGCCCTATTACACATGCCAATGATCGGGCAAGCGAGCGTTCAACAGACTATTTGACAGCTGCGCCGAATATGGTGTCGGCGCAGTTGTTAGTCGCGTCGTGACTGGGTCAAGGCCGCTCCGTTTGGACTTACCCTTACATATCACTTCACTAGAGAAAAATTAGAGGCGAAAAGTTTTGCTGCCAGGGCCATTTTTTGCAGTTTTAGGTAATGATAAAAGGTTCTGCAACCTTCTAATATACTTTGGGGCAGATTTACTAATACTGTTTAAGTTTTAGACAGTGTGAACTTAGACCAGGCAGTCGGAAAATGCGCCAAATTTATCAAAGTGGCGCACGCTGTATGATAAATGTGGCACATCTTGCTAGACATGTTAGACACTTACATCACCTCATGGTTGGCTTAGTTTCCAACAGTTTTTTGTGCCACATTTTTTGCCAAATTTTGGCGCACATCGCTGCATTTTTAGCCACGTCCCTCTTCTTTAGACGCCCCATTTCCGCTAATGCACACCTCCTTGTCGAACTCAGAGCAAAAAGTACTTAAAACAGTTAATAAATGTGGCGCACAGCATTTAAGCCAGAATTCTGGAAAATTTAGAATAGTAAATTTGCCTTTTCGTTTTAATTTCTCACTATGTTCAAGATCTCTGTTTGCTGTCATTTAATGTGAACCTTTTTGTTTACATCCAGTGACTGTATACTGTTGACCGGTCTATTCTACCTTATAGGGTTTTCTGGTTTTGTGTAAATACGATCAAAATCTTTTTAGAATTATGTTACGATCCAATGTATTGTGTTAATTCTCCATTTTGAGATATTGTTGATATATTGGGGCTGTACAGACAGTACTTCTCACAGCAGAGAGTTTTCTACAATTCTAGTCAATCCTCTATACAGCCTGGATTCCACACTGATACATTTTACCTGCACTGATACATTGTAACAAATTTTTAGGAAAGAGGAGTTTGTGTTACATATGTATGTCATTTTCTGTAAAGGATCTGCCAGACACAGCTTCTGTGTCGACGCCCGTGGTTAATCAGTCTGCACCTGCTCCTAGGTCTGTTAGAGTGACTCGATCTGCTACCACTCAGGCTGGTAGACTGAGGAGTGGGAGAACCTATCACAGCCTGGCCAGATGGTTCTAGCTCCCGCCCTCGGTCTATTTATTCCTTCATTTCCTGCTCTCCTTTGCCTGTGATTCTTTCCTGTTTCCTGGCTCTGCTGCTCCTGCTATTATTATTGACCTGGCTTTACTGACTACGCTCCTGCTCTGCGTTTGATACCTTGTACACTCCTGGTTTGACTCGGCTCGGTCACTACGCCTTTTGCTCACGGTGTTGCCATGGGCAACTGCCCCATTTCCCTTAGCTTCTGTGTGCCCTTGTCTGTTTGTCTGTCGTGCACATATTGAGCGTAGGGACCGTCGCCCAGTTGTACGCCGTTGCCTAGGACGGGCCGTGCAAGTAGGCAGGGACTGAGTGGCGGGATTAGGGCTCACCTGTCAGTCTCCCTACCCCGTCATTACATTTTCATTATACGATTTAGAAAACCCAGAGGGGTAGTATAGACGGGTCAGCAGGCCTACAACAGTTGCACATTCAGGTTGACATTTTATTCATTGGAATAAAGGGGAGTTGACATTTGCCAAACCCTCTTATCTTTTGGAGGAAACACAGAAAATATCCATCCTATCAGATCTATTCTCTACCTATATGCAGTCTATGGCCAAACATCTGCTAAGTCCCATCCAGTGGCGGATTATCATATGGGCGTTTCGGGCGGCCGCCCGGGGCCCGAGGCTCCCAGGGGGCCCATGGCAGCCCGAACCGCACATCATCTGCAAAAATCTATTCAGCGCGCTAGCGCTGCTAAGTGCCGAAGATGAAGAGGAGCAGGGAATTGGCCGGGAAAGGGGTAGGACACGCCTCCCTGACAAGTGCGGGCCGCCGCCATTGAGTAACAGAACAGCGACGGACGGCTGTTCTGTTACTCCAAAGCAGCAGGAGGGAGAAGAGCCGGGCGGGCGGTCACCGGCGCTGAGGTCAGTATAGGCTTATCCTCCTGCCCAACTGGTTCCTGACCGCTGGCTGTATTTTTACGGCCAGCGGTCAGGGACGGGTCCTTAAAACCCGAGCCATAGACTTTCTACGGCTCGGGTTTTAACTTGCTGCCCGCGCGATCGGGCAGCTGAATGTCGGGTCTCCGGCTGTCAGTGACTGCCGGGGACCCTGAGGAGAAGATAGGAGCAGCTTTCGCTGCTTCTGTCTTCTCTGATCTCTTTTACACAGCGCTCAATGAACGCTGTGTAAAGGAATAGAGACAGCAGCAGCGGCGCTGTCTCTATTCCTCCCGGTGATCATGTGACTGGTCACATGATCGCCGGGTGCCGTTAGTGGCAGACTGTTGCTGGGTCTTACTAGACCCAGCACAGCCCTATTAGTGACAATCGTCACTATGAGAGGGCTGATTTCCCCTGTAACTGGGGCTGCTGTGCAGCTCCAGTTACAGTGGAAAAGATGGTGTAACAAAGAAAAAAAATATATAAAGTTCCCCAAAGGTCTTTTTTGACCTTTGGGAGACAGACCATAGTAATAAAAAATAATAAAGTAAAGTGCAAAAAAAAATGTAATAATAAATACACATAAAATACCCACCCCAATAAAAACGTCGCCCTCCCCCCCCCGCCAATCATTGTTGTAACGCTAGCGCTGACCCAATTACCCTAATATAGACATGTAATATATTAAAATTTACGGTAGACAATGACGATTACAAATAAAAGGTCTATTTTAGGGTAAAACTATGTTATTAACAAAAAAAAAAATAGCTGAAACGTAAAAAAGCTTATTTTTTTACTATTATTTTCAAACTTTATGAATAAAAATTCTAAAATAGCAAAAAAGGTGTGTATAAAAACGATAAAAAACGAAACCTGCATTATCTACGGAAAAAACGTCGCAAAAATCACGTCGGTTTTATTTTTTTTTAATAAAAATGTGTGTTTGGGGCAACTTTGTAATTACGTTTTATTAAAAAATATTTTAACTTTTTGAGATACAGCTGCTTTGTATCCTGTATCCGTCAGGTCAGCAGGACTGACGGGATCAGTGAAACGGGCCCTGCGCTAAATTATAATCTTAAATGTGATAGATTTGAGGTGGATCCTGCGTGTCACTGATCCTGTCAGTCCTGCTGACCTGACGGATACAGGATACAAAGCAGCTGTATCTCAAAAAGTAAAAATATTTTTTCATAAATCACACTGATACACACACATACACTATATATATATATATATATATATATATATATATATATATATATATATATATATAATTATAATATAAAGTTTTTAAATGTGTACATAACCTTGTGGCACTATATACAAGGGGGAGCGCTGTGTGGCACTATATACAAGGGGGAGCGCTGTGAGGCACTATATACAAGGGGGAGCGCTGTGAGGCACTATATACAAGAGTGAGCGCTGTGAGGTACTATATACAAGGGGGAGCGCTGTGAGGCACTATATACAAGTGGGAGCGCTGGGAGGCACTATATACAAGGGGGAGCGCTGTGAGGCACTATATACAAGGGGGAGCGCTGTGAGGCACTATATACAAGGGGGAGTTCTGTGTGGCACTATATACAAGGGGGAGAGCTGTGTGGCACTATATACAAGGGGGGCTGTGTAGTGCTATCCACAGTGGTATGTGTGTGGCGCTCTTTATAGGGGGGGCTTTTTGGTGCTATTTACAAGAGGGGGAGGGCAGTGTGGCGCTCTCTACAGGGGGGCTGTACGGCACTATCTATAGGGGGCTGTGTGTAACGCTCTCTACGAGGGGGATGTGTGATATATAGAGGGGGCTGTGTATGGCGATATCTATGGGGGTGTGTAATATCTACAGGGGCTGTGTGTGGCACTATGTACAGGGGGCTGTGTGTATGTGGTGTTTTACAGTGTGTGGTATTATTATATGCAGTGTTTGGTGCTATTATATTTAGGGGCACAGTATGTGGCACCATGATAACTTTATTTTCGTTTATAGGTGTGGAAATGTTGGAAAAGTGAGGAGACGTCTGAGTGGCAAATTCTGCAGAAATGAGTCATGGCCGGGAGAAGTCGTCATGAGCGCTGGACCGGATGGAGAAGAAAAGAGGAAAAAAACTACTAGAATCTGAGACGTCGTAACCTGTGAGTCACTAGATTTAAAGAGAATCTGTCACCTTTCCTGACATGTTTATTATAGGAATCCTTGTATTTAACAAAAAGTCTTTCTGCAGTCCAGGACTGATAGACAATTCCCCTTGTCAGGAGGTTGTGTCCCTGCACAGTGTGATACTCCCAGTATGTAGGGACACCGCGCTGTGACAAGGGAAATCGTAACACTGTTAATGCTTGCCCAAAAAGGTAGTGTTAAAAATAGTTACGGCGCGGCAGGGCGGCGGTGAGGAAGGGGGGCCCAAGTTTGGGTAACAGCCCAGGGCCCATGGTCTACTTAATCCGCCACTGGTCCCATCCATATGTCCGTGGCATCCTTTACCCACTCTGCACCAGGGGAAAACAGAACTGATAAACAATGGTTCCAGCGACTGCCATCTTATGGCATTACAATGCAGATTTATATGCCATTCAGGGATCATGGAAAGATGGGTGACAACCACAAGGGCACTATAATTGCTGCAATTCATAGTGGTCATCCAACATCTGTTAACCAAGATAATTCAAGAAAGCCTGAATAATATTTCAAATATAACAAAAGAAAACCCCCGGCAGTAATATTTTTATGTTTTTACTCTCTTTCTAGGGGCAAACAATCTTAGGGTCCAGTATAATAAAATGATCTTTGGATTTCCCGCGCATGGGATCCACAGTGATCAATTGCAATCAGGAGGTGAATCAGGCAGCAAGTGTTGAATTTCCCTGCAGTGCCACCACAGGTGAAATGTAGCATTACACAGTTTCTATAGAAGTCAATAGGGCATTCATGTAATGCACAGATGTGTCGGATCATCCAGATCAGGGCTTGCCTTTGGGGTGTGCGACCTATGGGGGTCGCACAGTGCGCATTGGCTGTCTGTACTGAAGGGGGTGTCACAGATGACCTGGTATCTGAGGTTTATGACCACCACGAAGGTTGATATTAATTGTATAGCAGTTTTATCAGATTACTTTATATACAGAACACATCTCTGGTATGTTGGTATTAATTGGGCACTGTATGGTGTTATTTGCTTGTGTGGCATTATGTGGCACTGCTACTTAGACACTATGGAGTGTAATATTCTTGCGGCGTACGTTGGTGGCGGTACATTATAGCATTGGCAACTGTATGGAAGTGTTATTTGGGTAACCTGTCACTATTTGGGCACCATCCTGTATCAGGCTTATAATTAGGTACTGTATGGCATGGTATTTGTACATAGGATAACCGTACACTATATGTGGGGGTGCCAACAGAAGGCACCGCACACAGCATAATCCTGCCCGAGACGCTCTTTGCACTTGCTAATAAATGGGGGGTCCCACGTTAGAGACTCATCTATTCTAACTACCTGCAAATAGGTTTTCTGAACCGGACAACCCCTTTTAAAGAGGAACGGTCTCCTCTCCTGACATGTCTACTTTAGTAAATACTTATATTCCCCATGAAATAATAATCCTGAGACATATCTCTTAGAACTCTGCATTGTGCCATTCCTCTGTTATTCCTCTTAGAAACGTTTGAATAAATTGACAACTGGGTGTTACCATTCCCCTTGTCAAAAGGGCGTGTCCCTATACAGTCTCACTTTGTCAGCACTGATTGGTCACTTACCGTCTATGTAAGGACACACCCCAACTGGTAACACCCAGTTGTTAATTTATTCATCAATTTCTAGGAGGAATAACAGAGGAACGGTACAACATAGAGTTCTAAGAAAATATGTTCCAGAATTGTTATTTTATGGGGAATGCAATTATTTACTAAAACAGACAGGTCAGGAGAGGTGACCGGTCCTCTTCCAGTAACACATTATGGATTGATATGACATAGCAATAGTGAAGATCTCTTCCTATATTACCCAGTTGTACACATTCACTCAGTAAGAGGATTAAGCTTTATCCCGGCCTCCCCAGAACATGTAAACTCATGTCATGTAAGTCCCTAACATCTGATATATACACGTCAAAACATCTCTGGGAACCTACAGTAGTAGGACAGTGGTTCCAAAAACACACACACACCTATTGGGCCACCAGCCAACGCCATGACATTACAACACCGCTCTGTTCAGGCAATCCTTGAAGGCAGACAAGTCTTTCAAAGCGTCTCATTCAATTGTTCCAGAATCATTCAAGCCGTTTCCCAGCGAACATGTGGTTTTAATTTAAAACAAATTAACCCGCCCCCCCCCCCATTCTCCCCTTTCCTTCGCTCTTATACCCACAGATGCAGCAAAGCTAAATTTATCATTTAACTCCTCATTGTCATCTGTACTTCGTGACAACTCACTACGGATTATTCTGCAAAACCACAGATGAGTTGTACCAAATGACAAACCCAACTCTACTACATCTCTACACATGTTTTGCCCCGTTCTCTTTGTGGCAGCTGATTTTCTGATGTCTCTACATTCCACGAGACATCCTATATTTTTTTTTATAGATTACGGTTTCTTATGATCTTCCCTGACAGAGAGGATTTTCTTACAGAGGCCCTGAAAGCATAACCAAAAAAGGATATGTTACTGAAATTGGCAGGCTGCATGAATTTGGGTTTTTCTGATGAGTCCTGTCTCTGAGCATGCTTGGGGAATGACAAGCATTTTTCTAGCCAGGGCTAAACCCACTTTTTTTTTTTTTTTTTTTGCAGGGAGAGACCCCATTGGCCGCCCATTAGAATATGCTGAAGAGGACAATGACTTTTACTGGCTGCCAATTGTAAACATAAGGAATAAGGATTCATCTAGCGTTGACTTTTTTTTTTTTTTTTTTTTTTGGGAGGGGGAGGGGCTTAGGGAAAGTCTGCAAGTTTAATTCAATAGAGCTGTGTTTTAAGTAGCCCCTGCCTTTTTTTCTTGCCTCTTTGCAAAGCAGCCAGTGACT
Organism: Rhinoderma darwinii; assembly: GCF_050947455.1. Lineage (NCBI taxonomy): Eukaryota > Metazoa > Chordata > Amphibia > Anura > Rhinodermatidae > Rhinoderma > Rhinoderma darwinii. Next base: position 15,277,026 of record NC_134689.1, on the reverse strand, counting down.
TCCTTCCAGCTGCAAACTTTTCACCAGAGAGGTAAGGGAGCTGTATATTGTTTTTTCTGTGGATCTAGCGTGGCAGATATGAAGTCGATGGACATTTCCGCACATGATACATAATATTGTTCTCTCCTTTATTGTTTGATTGCATTTTAATATATTGATTTTTAATAGATCTGGGCATCCGGATTGCTTGTGCCCATAAAATTTTTTCTTTTATGGCCCCATTGGCATCCACTGTCCCAAAAATATCTGTGGGTTGTATTTAATTTGCCATTCATTATTAAATTACTGCTTTTGTGTATTTGGAGGTGTCTCCTTTTTTAAATGCCCTATTAGGGAGTGCTGAGTAGATGATTGGGGTCCCCCAATTGGGATCCCCCCTTAATATGCCCCAACCAATAACTACATCAAGAAAGGCTCGCTGCTCTGGGGTACTGCTGGGCTGCCCATGGGATGCCCTGTGATTTCAACTGGTGCCACTTTCACTGCATTATTCATAGCCGATCATAGAGGGTCCACATTTTGCCACCCCCGTTTAACGTGTGCCCTAAAACTATGTGATATAATGGACCATTAGTATGTGGTTATTGTTTAAAGGAGCACTACACATAAAGTCATCATTTTATAATGTACAGCCGCGTTATAAGAGGAGCGGCTGATATCAAATATGTAAATGTTTCCGGAGGTTCCCAGAACTGGGGATATGTGAGATAAAGTAATAATCATGGGGGGCAGGGATTTTTCTGCACTTCCTGTCAGTCATCCCATTGAAGAATACTAGACGGCCTCTCCCCATCCCAAAAAAAGCTGATAGCAGGGAACAATAGATTGTATTCAACCACAAAGCAAACAGAGATATCATTATCTTTCAATAGTATCACATGGTATTCTGGATTTTTGCAGTATTTAATCTATTTGTGTTATGCGGCATATTATATATGCAGCTATGTAGCAGAGCTAAGTTAGACCTTTGGCGCAACTTCTTGAAATTTTGCAACAGACTTACAACATAGGACTGCAGGTAAACCTACGGAGTTATATTATTCCAATAAACAAGCCGTGCCAATCTAGAGTTTAATAACAAATTCAGCTCTGCTACATCTGTACATGATGTGTGATAGTTTGCCGTGCTAATAAAGCCGTGTATTTGGGTGGTTCCTAATAAAGGAATATTACTATCCTTATGTCATGCAGTAATTCCAGGAATAAAGGAAACAAGGGAGCAGAAGCCTCTAAGACATGCTGAGACGGTTCTGGCGGAGCAGCAGACTTGATGGTTGAGGGAGATAGTGTTTGTGGGCTGGAATTCCTACACAGAAATTAACGCAGACAATCCTGTTTAGAAAACATAGATACATCTGATAAACTTCGTGCGGTTTGTGATTTTTGTTTGATGTCGATAAAGTTTTTTTTTCAAATTATTATTTTTGATTTTCATATGATATGGTTAGTATTATCCTATTTATATACTGTATTGAGCCTTAAAGGGCAAGTGTACTTTCTTATTGATTTTTTTTTTATAGATAAATTGATTTGAATATTTCGATTTACGTGTGAATTGTTTGATTTTTCTGTCTTTTGGTAGAAGAATAGGATTCTTTTTGTAGGGAAACCACAGTAATACTGTGTACTAGATCTCCTACATACTATTAGACAAAATGTGCTAATTCAAGGGATGCCGCGACCAAAACAGGGGGTGGTGTGTATATTTACAATGATCGTATCCAAAGGATACAAAGATAAATCCCTATGGATTCATCCCATGTTTTTTGGATGAGACATATGTAAAGAACCACACCCCTTTCCTGCAGCTGCGGTCGATGCTTGGGGGGGTTACATTTATATTGTAAAAATATTTGGGAATATTATTTAATTCAGCACTATGCGCCCACTCGATGGCTCCTAGAATTCTGGATGGAGGACTGTCAGGATTTTTTTTTTTTAAAAAGTACACCCCTTGTACTCAGCAGCTCCACAAGTATATTATTACATTTAATAATACAACATGAACGGCTGTGCACACATTCCCAAATTACCCGTGCAGAGTTTATAGAGTGCTGTAGTCTCTGAAGGCGCAGTACGCAAAATGTATAAAAAAATAAAGATGGAGCAGTTGCCCATAGCAACCAATCAGCGCAAATTTTTTAGAGGCCCTTTGGAAAATCAAAGCCACAACCTGATTAACGGGAAAAAAAAACATGTCATAGCAATATTTTCGAAGGTCCACCTATTCCGAAAATTCTTGGTGTAGCTATAAGGGTTGTAGAGGCTGCAATCACACCGGGCCCTCTCTGCCCCATAGGAGGACTGGCAAGAGTATGCTGCCAAAGTTGCGCATGGCTGTTAAGAGGTCCTGTCTAGAGAGACGGGTTCCGGTCCTGGTTGGTCCCATCCCCTTTGCTATTGATAGGTGAAAACCAGTGCGGGACTCGCCTCTTTAGCATGGGGATGAGGAATTGGCCCAAGGGTCATGGAAAAAAACACCAGGCCTTTTTACCTGGGTGGCAAATCCTAGCACCATAATAGGGCCAAGTTTGATCTTCGGTGTGGGGCCCCCTCTCTTTTATGTACCAATGAGGACTGCTTTGGCAGTTGTGTGTGGCGGTGGTTTGGCTGTTAAAGCTTCTTGATGGGAATTCAGGAGCTTTTAAGTGATACCGCCGCCCAGATGTAGTCGCCATGGGGCAGAGTACGGCTGGTCATACATTTTAGATAACTGTCGGCCAAACGATCGTTCGGCCGACCGCTATTCCTCCCGACTCCGCCATACACATGCAGACTTGGCTTGGTCGAGCTTGCATGTGTTCTCAGGAAGAAAGCAACGGAAAAAAGGATCGGCATGTTAAAATTTAACATGCCCCCCCCCCCCCATATCTGCTGTCTGAGAAGAGTCGGGACGCTGCCATACATATTAGATTGTCGCACGGTCCTGCCGAAATTGGCGGGTTCAGCTGATATAAATCTAATGTGTATGGCCGCCAGTGGGATTAGTTGGAGCTTTTTGTAGCTTGGAATACTCCTCAGGCAAGGGGCACAATATAAAAATATTTATAGATGGGGTTTGGAGGTATAACTCCTGGGCCCCAATTAAAAACTTGTAGCAGGGCCCCCACCTTCCATGTGCCATTTATGCTGGTGTCATGTGGTAGAGGGTCTTTGGGCACTGCCAGGCACCAGGTGCGTCCGCTACTTCTGCACTCTCGATTGTTACATGTACAATTTCTTATGCCAAACTCAAGCTGGCAGAATTATTGCAAGACCGAATTGTATTTTAATTTGTTACTTCATTTACTGTACCTTTTTGTGCAATCCCATCAAATAATGAGACTAATAACAATAGTAGTCCGATCAAGTACGTCGTGTATCCGTCAACAATAAGAGACATTATAGAAGAACTGTCATTTTCCACTAGATCTATCCTGGCCAGCACAATAAAAGCTGCAATGGCGGCCATATTGGTTGTCACCATCCAGCTGTCCCAGAAATAAAGCTGATTACGCTTAGTGACGACCAATATGGCGGCCATTGCAGCTCTAACAGGGGCTGTCGCAAAGCTTTCCCAGACTCCTTATTGGAAAAATATATTTACTATTAAGGAGCTTGGGAAAGTTTGATTATAGTTAGGGTATGTGCACACACAAAATCAAAAACATCTGAAAAAACTGAGCTGTTTTCAAGGGAAAACAGCTCTTGATTTTCAGCCGGTTTTTTAGCAACTCTCGTTTTTCGCGGATTTTTTTTTTACGGCCGTTTTCGAGCTGTTTTTCTTTAGAGTACGTGAAGAACGCCTCCAAAAACGCCTCAAGAAGTGACATGCACTTCTTTTTCGCGGGCGTTTTTTTACGCTGCCGTTGTAAAAAACGGCCCAACGGAACGCCGTATTTCCTATTGAAATCAATGGGCAGATGTTTGTAGGCGTTCTGCTTCTGATTTTTCAGCCGTTTTTTGGGACGTTTACGGCCCGAAAAACGGCTGAAAACACTGTGTGCAAACCCTTACAGTAAATGTCACCCTGATTTTGCTCGGCTGTTTCTGCCCACATGCCGCCTCCCTAAACGGGACAGGGGTTAGGAGACCTCCGTTTTCTAGGTAGGTGTGGATTCCTGTGCCATAAATGTCTGAGGGAAATTACGCTATGAAAAAAAAAATGACAGAGGAGAACAAGGGATTACGACTTTTCTTAATTACAGTTTAGTAAATGTAGTAAATAAAATACCTTCCTTTTCTTATATTGATTTTGAGCAGTTTGTAGTTTTCTACTCCAGTCACAGCTAAAGTTTCCATGGAATCATGTGACAGTCAGCTGAGCTCCCACAATCCACTGCTCTCATTTACAGGTTAACAACAAAAAACTTGGTTTCTTGTCTGGACAGCGAATAAAACATAATAATTAAATACAATACCATTAATACGGCATTGGAGGCTTTGGTCGTAGGAATATCTTGGGGGTATTATACGATGTATACCACTGTGTTGAAAAGTGTAGACAGCTATGCTATCCCATACAGTTAAAAACAAGGCTACTCTTTTGGCATTTGTTGGGTCAATGAGGCCCTATGGATACGTGCGGCAGGAGGTTTCACAGCGAATACACGAAAAATAGATGAAAAATATTATGTGAACAGAATCTAAGAAGCGGTATTGGTGAAGGAGAGTATTTGCTAAAATATTCTTGGAAAATTATTTGTGGAATGTTGTAAATACATTATACAAAAGTTGAGTTTCCCTTTAAGAGTAGTGTATTGTAAATAAAGTTTATTGAAACAAGCCTTCCGTAGACCTCCAAGTATCAAAACTCACTGGTTGTGCTGTGGCCCATAGCAACCAATCAGAATTCAACTTTCATTTTCTAAACTGCACAGGAAAAAAATCAAACAGGGCCTTTGATTGGTTGCTCAACAAGACCAATATCTTTCTATCACCTGAGGTCTATAGAGTGGTGGTTTAAATAAACTTTATTTACAATAAACAGGACATTCTATGTAATAGTTATATATATATATATATATATATATATATATATATATAATATGTAGTGGCATGTACGGTGTAGGTTTAGGGGGTCTGTCATTTTTAGGTGTGACAAAGTGGGTCATAGGTACTATTTGTGATTGATTTAAAAGTCATAGTTTGTGGGTTTGTTCGATATAAATGGGTGGGACATAAGGTGACAATTTTGCACGAAGCGCTATGGGGCCGAATTTATTAACTTTTCTCCGCTAGCTCTCTGGTAGATACTGTAGATTCCACTTTTTGACGGGCCTGATATATACCTAATTTATTAAGGCCTTATTCACATGAGCGTATTCACATATCACGTCCATGTGCTGTCCGTTTAAAGAACTGAACGCACACTGACCAATGCAATTAAATGGGGCTATTAACACATACGTGGAGCATATGTCCTTTGTGTGAAACTTACCGCATATCCTATTGTGGTCCATTTTTGTGGATTAGACTCGCCAATTGAAGTCTATAGATGCGTCAAATAAACGGACAGCACACAAATGGCATCCGTGTGCTGTCCGTTTTTTTTACGTATCGGTTGCTAAAGAAATGCAGTGTAAAAAAAGAAAATCATACTAATGCAATACGGACAGTCATATGCATGAAAAACAGCCCGTTTTTTTGTGTACCCAAATCGAAGACACTCTAGTGAATAAAGACTTTGAGGCATTCCCCTCTTAATATAAGGAAGGTTGGAGTAAAATTAGTCTAATTTATTAAGACTGGCGTATGAAATGCCAGTCTTATCAAATCCCCCCCCCCCCTATGTGGCTTCTCGAAAGTTGGCAAGTACAATTGTGGCAATGCGTCGATGGTTACGTAAAGTCACGTGACCGCGTCATCAAATTGTTACTACAAACACTGTGGCTAGTAACAATTAGCTGGCACGCCGACGTGACATTACGTCACTATGGATATAACGTCACTGAGGCCTAGTGAATAGACAAGCCTGGCGAGGACAGGAAGAGCATTGTAGCATTAAGTAGATAAGACTTTTTTTTTTATATAGTTTTTGGGCAAAAGGTCCACAACCTCTTTTTAAATGCATTTGTTACAGAAGGTTTTGAAATCTTTATGTTAACGGTGGAAGTCGAGATTGAGGGGGTTGGAGCCAATCAGGCCTATTCCTCAGATATTTAAGGAATGTCCGTGGCCTTAGGGTATTCCAGATGCTTGAGGAACAACATGAAATGCAGAAGTCACCTAGAGAACTGAGGAGAATGATTACGTTCCTTTTGTTATAATAGGTTCTTATTTCAAAGCGTAGTCGTCAAGTCCTTATTATTACAAGGCAGATTTGCTAGTAGTAAATGTGACAAAAAACAATATTAACATAATGGGCCTGATTTATCAAAACTGTCTAATGGTCCTTTTACATGGCCCGTTATGGGCCATCAAAACAGAGAGCAGAACAACAAGACAGCTTCGCTGATTGGCGCTCGTTTGCTTCTTTCACAAGGATCAATGATCGGTATGGATGAGCGATCATTACTATACATTTCCATTATCTTTACACAGAGAGATGTGCTGCTGGCTAGTGTTTTTTTTATTTTTTTATTGGCTGCTTAAACAAGCAGATCAACGATGAGTGAGCATCTAGCCGTTGATTGGCTGATCGTTGCCCTGTTTACACAGGGCATTGATCGGGAATGAGCATTCATGTGGACGCTCGTTTGCCTGATCATTGGCCCGTGTAAAAGGACCCTAACAGAAAAACTGGGCTTGTTGCCCTAAGCAACCAATCACAGTGCAGCTTTCATCTATCCAGAGCAATTTAAGAAATGAAAGCAGAGCTCAGATTGGTTGCTATTGGCAACAAGGCCAGTATTTTATATTCCGTTCGGGGCTTACATTTGGCGGGCATGTTTAAAGGGTGTCTCCGGTTGCATACTACATACATATGCCTCTCATTAAAAAGGACCTCTCATTAAAAACGCCCTGTCACCCCTCCTGACATATGTTTTAGTAATTATATTCCCCATGAAATAACAGTTTTGGAATATATTTTGATAAAACTCTGCATTGTGCTAGTCCTCTGTTATTCCTCCTAGAAATGTATAAATTAATTCCAACGGCCAATGTATGTAACTGTATGACACACTCTGAGCATATGTTGGGGGTCATACATTTGGAGTATACGTCCAGAGCATTTCCCAACATATATGCAGAACGCATCTGTTTCTATGGGAAGCCAAAGGCGTAAATTAAAGAGGCTCTGTCACCACATTATAAGTGCCCTGCCTCCTACATAAGGAGATCGGCGCCGTAATGTAGGTGACAGCAGTGCTTTTTATTTAATAAAATGATCTGTTTTCACCACTTTATTAGCGATTTTAGATTTATGCTAATGAGTTGCTTAATAACCAAGTGGGCGTATTTTTACTTTAGACCAAGTGGGCGTTGTACAGGGGAGTGTATGACGCTGACCAATCAGTGACCAATCAGCGTCATGCACTCCTCTCCATTCATTTACTCAGCGCATAGGGATCCTGCTAGATCCTGATGTGCTGTCTTAGGCTATGTTCACACGGGGTATTTTGCAGAGTTTTTTGACGCGGAAACCGCGTCGCAAAACTCGGCAGAAACGGCCCGAGAACGCCTCCCATTGATTTAAATGGGAGGCGTCGGCGTCTTTTTCCCGCGAGCAGTAAAACTGCCTCGCGGGAAAAAGAAGCGACATGCCCTATCTTCGGGCGCTTCCGCCTCCGACCTCCCATTGACTTCAATGGGAGGCAGGAGAAAGCGTATATCTCGCTGTTTTATGCCCGCGGTGCTCAATGGCCGCGGGCGAAAAACGGCGTGATAATTGCCGCGAAAATCGGCGTGCAGGGAGAGGAATATCTGCCTCAAAGTTCCAAACGGAATTTTGAGGCAGATATTCCTCCCCCAAAATACTCCGTGTGAACATAGCCTTATACTAACACATTAACAATACTGAAGTGTTTAGACAGTGAATAGACATTCCCCGGGATGTCTATTCACAATGTCTGCACTTCGTTACTGTTTCTGTGGTAGTTACAACAGAAGAAGCGTGATCTCGCTGTTACCTGTCATTTACTGCGTAATCTGGCGAGATCACGCTTCCTCTGCTGTAACTACCACAGAAACAGTAACGAAGTGCAGACATTGTGAATAGACATCCCGGGGAATGCCTATTCACTGTCTAAACACTTCAGTATTGTTAATGTGTTAGTATAAGACAGCACATCAGGATCTAAAAGGATCCCTATGCGCTGAGTAAATGAATGGAGAGGAGTGCATGACGCTGATTGGTCACTGATTGGTCAGCGTCATACACTCCTCTGTACAACGCCCACTTGGTCTAAAGTAAAAATACACCCACTTGGGAATTAAGCAACTCATTAGCATAAATCTAAAATCGCTAATAAAGTGGTGAAAACAGATTGGTTTTTTTTAAAATGCACTGCTGTCACCTACATTATAGCGCCGATCTCCTTATGTAGGAGATAGAGCACTTATAATGTGGTGACAGAGCAGTAAACTTTATAAGAAAACTACTTCCTGTTTAAAAGGAAACAATGGCCTTGTTGCTAATAGCATCCAATCAGAGCTTAGCTTTCATTTCTTAAACTGCTCCGCAGAAAATAAAGCTGCACAAGGATTGGTTGCCAGGAGTTCAGTCACAAGAGGCCAAATGTTTTGATTTTGGTTGCCATGGCAACAGTCAGGGACATATTATATCTATTGTTATTGTATTTCTGCATGCTAACTGCACTTATAATCTAGTCTATTAATACATTAATACAGCAGTACATATAGTATACATTAGAGAAAAAAGTGTAGATATATATATACACCTGTCCCTGGACACATCCATGGCAACCAGAATAAAAACCTCCATTATTAGTTATGCAAATAGTCCCGATTTTCATAGAACTGTCCAGTCATCTGGACCACAAAAGGAGGGGCTTATGCCACTTTGCATTAAAAGGGTCAAATCTATGTGATTTGGGGTGTTCTTGTGCAGAACAGAGCGGGGCTTAAAATGTCCTGTGATTTTGAATACAAATGTTGGTAATAATGAAATGAAAAATACGTTATGATAGAGAAAATTAATAAATAACTACAAAAATAATATTAATACTAGTAATAATAATAATAATAATAATAAAAGTCATGATAATAAAAAATACTAAGAACAATTCTAAGGGTCAGTTCACACAGAGTTTTTTGGTGCTGATTTTGACACGGAAACCATGTTGGAATCAGCGCTAAAAAACAGTTGAAATCACTCCGTTATTGATTTCAATGCGAGGCAGTGGCGGTTTGTTTCCCCGGGCGACTTTGCGACATGTCTTTTCTTGCCGTGTTTTTCGCTTCTGACCTCCCATTGAATCAATGGGAGGCAGAAAAAACCTGCGGTACTGCTTTCCGAGCGTTTTTCGCTGCAGTTCTTGCCAGCGGTCCTTGCATTGGCTTCAATGGCTGTGGCTGAAAAACGCAGTGAAAAATGCGGGGGAAAAAAAGCATAGGAAGTTCAAAATCTGCCTCAAAATTCCTGAAGGAAATCTGAGCCAGATTTTTTTTTCCACCTACAAAAACACTGTGTGAACAGGATCTAATAAAAATAATAACAATGTATGTAATATTATAGTAGTATTATTATTAGTAGTAGAAATGTTGTTATTGTTATTATTATTATTATTATTATTATTATTACAACATTTCCATGGTTAGTAATCAGCATTGAAAATAAACAGCAGTCCATTGATTAAAATAATAGGTTATTAATCACAATTATTTTTTTTAAGTGTGAAGCTTTTGAATAGAAAAAAAGAGCTCCGACAAATTCCAATGTTTATTTGCTACTTGGTTACTAGAAAACTCTTCCATATAAGGATAGAGTCCTGCTCTCCATTCATTAAATAGTGGGGATATTATTCATCCTGGTGTCCACATTCCCTGCCCAGCCACAAAGTAGTCCCCCCTGTCCGGATCCCTCACTGCTCCTCATATTCAGGTTTAGCTTTATAAGCAGATTTCTCAGCAATCCATTCACTTAAAGGGAACCTGTCACCAGCATTTTAGCTATAAAGCCAGCAATACCTGGTGAAAGTGGGTGAAAAATCATTATCATCTAAGCTATAAATATGTTCTAAGTAAGCTCTGTAACTTTAGTATTCAGTTTTTCAGTGTTCCCACGCCGTATGCAAATGAGCAGAAAAGAGTCAAATCTTCATCTGAAAAGAGTCAGGTTTTCATTCCTCCAGCGTCTCAGAGTGGACTCCACCTCCTTCTTTTTGATTGACAGCTCCTTAGCCAGTCAGGGCCGGACAGGTGGTGGCAGTGGGCGTGGTTAAGAAGCTGAATCCCAGAGGGAAAAATAATTACCATAAAAGGCGGGAAAAGTTTAAACGACTATATTTACCGACAGAGGAGGACTTCAGGAAAGAAGAGAGCAGGAATGAACTCTGGACAGCTGCGGCCATTGAGGGGTCAGGTGAGTTTAACAGATAAGATGTTGATGACAGGATCCCTTTAAATACAGTCACAATAATAATATAATAATAATAATAATAATAATAAATTTAAAACAAACAATAATAATAGATGACAAAAATGTGAATCTATCTATCTATCTATCTATCTATCTATCTATCTATCTATCTATCTATCCTTACCTATCTATCCTTACCTATCTATCCTTACCTATCTATCCTTACCTATCTATCCTTACCTATCTAGCCTTACCTATCTAGCCTTACCTATCTAGCCTTACCTATCTAGCCTTACCTATCTAGCCTTACCTATCTAGCCTTACCTATCTAGCCTTACCTATCTAGCCTTACCTATCTAGCCTTACCTATCTAGCCTTACCTATCTAGCCTTACCTATCTAGCCTTACCTATCTAGCCTTACCTATCTAGCCTTACCTATCTAGCCTTACCTATCTAGCCTTACCTATCTAGCCTTACCTATCTAGCCTTACCTATCTAGCCTTACCTATCTAGCCTTACCTATCTAGCCTTACCTATCTAGCCTTACCTATCTAGCCTTACCTATCTAGCCTTACCTATCTAGCCTTACCTATCTAGCCTTACCTATCTAGCCTTACCTATCTAGCCTTACCTATCTAGCCTTACCTATCTAGCCTTACCTATCTAGCCTTACCTATCTAGCCTTACCTATCTAGCCTTACCTATCTAGCCTTACCTATCTAGCCTTACCTATCTAGCCTTACCTATCTAGCCTTACCTATCTAGCCTTACCTATCTAGCCTTACCTATCTAGCCTTACCTATCTAGCCTTACCTATCTAGCCTTACCTATCTAGCCTTACCTATCTAGCCTTACCTATCTAGCCTTACCTATCTAGCCTTACCTATCTAGCCTTACCTATCTAGCCTTACCTATCTAGCCTTACCTATCTAGCCTTACCTATCTAGCCTTACCTATCTAGCCTTACCTATCTAGCCTTACCTATCTAGCCTTACCTATCTAGCCTTACCTATCTAGCCTTACCTATCTAGCCTTACCTATCTAGCCTTACCTATCTAGCCTTACCTATCTAGCCTTACCTATCTAGCCTTACCTATCTAGCCTTACCTATCTAGCCTTACCTATCTAGCCTTACCTATCTAGCCTTACCTATCTAGCCTTACCTATCTAGCCTTACCTATCTAGCCTTACCTATCTAGCCTTACCTATCTAGCCTTACCTATCTAGCCTTACCTATCTAGCCTTACCTATCTAGCCTTATCTATCTAGCCTTATCTATCTATCCTTATCGATTTCTTGTCTAAAAACCTCTAATATTCTTAATCAAGGCTATTTGCAATGTCTCTTAATCTTTTCCTTTTAGATGCATTGAAGCAACAAGTGTGCACTTAGTCTTTTAAGATAAGGCTCTAGACATTTCTCTTTGATATGAATCAGACTGTATTGTAGGTGGAGTGGTCCTTTAAATGTGAAAGTGATTTGCATTCATTGTTCAGTAATATGACTGTGCTTTCACTGCTGGGACATTAGCGCCTGTTTACAATATTAAATCGCATTTCATGCGGGGAACTCCCTTGATTAAATCAGCCGTTTAAGTAATCTCCGTGAGAGTAGGAAACACGTTTTCTGGGCACAGGATCTAGGAGGTGTTCTGGTTCCTCTACTGAATTTAGGAAACCAAGTACAGCCCAGATTTTTTATTTCCTGCAAAGTACAAATAAGCGCTTCTAATATTTTATTTTTGACGCGTGCCTCCCATTTATATATTAAATTATATTTATTTGAATAAATAAAAACTTGATTGAACTAACTTTTCACAATATACTCAATCAGTGGTTCGATGCCCCATTTGTTTTTCCACTGCACCAACCCCCTGATCCCTAAGAAACTTGTTAAAGTAACACGAAACCTAGAACTGACTACTCCTGAAACAGACTCGTAGAGAACACAACTATTAATTTCCTGCTGATCCCTGCCATCTGAGGCTGGCAGATGGTTGAGGGGGTGGAGCTACAGCATAGGGCGTGGCTAAGCATGCCTAGTCTCCTTTAGCAGACTAAGCAGTTGGGGGAGAGCTCCTGCTGGAGCCGGTTGCTTTACAATGTTGGCATTCTTCAGCCAATGCTAGGAGATCATATCTATATACAGCTATTTTATATTCTTATTTAGGAGCTTGAAATTCTCTCTGTGCCCTTATTGTTTGAATGGCAGACATATACTATGACTCTGAGTTGCTATCCTTCGGATGTGCAACATGGCAATGTTTATAATTTCCAGCTAGGCCGATAAGTAGAGGTTTGAACAGCCTTAGGTTAGATGCTGTCGTGTGTGGGATCTTTTGTTGACAACCCCTCTATCTCATACCGTATAATCCCAAGTAATACAGAGAACAAATAACCATGCAAATGAGTAACAAATTACTAGTGCCAATCAGTATGGTGCCTAATTAACAGTGCCATATGTTGGCCAAATAACATACGATATAAGGTTATCTAAATAAAAGTACTGTGCACTGTCAAAATAATTTACCATACGGCTCCTAATTATCAGTTCTATACAATGCCTAAATAAAAAATGCTACCATACAGTGCTCAAATAATACCAAAATACAATCACCAAATCACAGCACCATGTAATGCCCAAATAAAACCGCCATACCGTGCCAACTTAACAGCGCCATACACTGCCCAAGTAAAAATACAAAACAAGGTCTAAATTATACTCCCAGATGTTACTATCCCTGGTGGTCTGGTGTTTTTAAGGTCTAATATCCCTGGTAGTCCGAAGAGCGCTCTGCCCCATAAAAAAACTAGGGTTTGGGCTACAAATCTGGAAAAGGGAATACAACCCGTAAAAATTATCCAGGACATCAGTGGCGCCGATTCAGCAGGGACAGGTGATGCAACCTGTTCAGTCATATTAACATATTATCACATTAACATATATTCATCCCTGTGCCCATAACGTCTCTAAAGTTTAGAGCTGGAAGCAGAATTTTTTAACATCGTCCAAATGTCATATGTTTTTGCTTTGGCAGTAAGTACAGTGAGATTAAATCTTCGATAAAACATTTGCCATGTCGCCTGCCGTATGAGGAAAATCAGTATTTGTTTTCCTAATAGGGAAGAGGTCCTTTACAGTACCAAGGAAATAAATTATGGCCCGTTGAGTTTGAAAGATGGCAACAACTTACAAGTAAAACACCCCAGCTAGCTCCGTCTCTCCATCCCATTGTATCAAATAACGCTCCTTGTAAGGGCAAGAACATATTTGGCCTCAGAGCACCATTAATAGTTGAGTTTTTGTATTATATTTTACTTTTAGCTGAAACAATCCTTAATCTTTTCAAATCAGCTCCATATGTTTTAGGTAAGTTCTATTGGAAGTCTGTGTGGTCAATTAGACAAGTCAACTTATAGGGTAACTAAACTTTCAGAAAACTTCTGACATATCATAGTGACAAGTCAGAAGTTTAGATCAGTGGGGTTTTCCGAGCAATGAGACCCCCACCAATCGCTAAAACGAAGATTCAGAAGTGCTCGGGTGAGTGTTGAGCCGCTACCTTTCTGATCGGCTTTTTTTGAAAAGCCGATGTAACGGTGTAAGGGCCCATAGACTTTCTATTGAGTCTGTACACCGTTACATCGGCTGTCTGATAAAAGCTGGTCAGAAACCTAGCGGCTCAGTGCTCACTCGTTTTAGCGATCAATGAGGGTCTAAGTGCTCGGACCCACACCGATCAAAACTTCTGATCAGAAGTTTTCTGAAGGTTTAATTAGTCTTTAAAGAGGCTCTGTCACCAGATTATAAGTGCCCTATCCTACATAATCTGATTGGCGCTGTAATGTAGATAACGGTAGTGGTTTTTATTTTGAAAAACAATCATTACCACGTTATGAGCAATTTTAGATTTATGCGAATGACTTTCTTAATGACCAACTGGGCGTGTTTTTACTTTTTACCAACTCGGCGTTGTGAAGAGAAGTGTATGACGCTGACCAATCAGTGACCAATCAGCCTCATACACTTCTCATTGTTCCAGCCCAGCTTCTTTCACTGCACAATCACACTGTAACAATGGGCTGGAACAATGAGAAGTGTATGAGGCTGATTGGTCACTGATTGGTCAGCGTCATACACTTCTCTTCACAACGCCGAGTTGGTAAAAAGTAAAAACACGCCCAGTTGGTCATTAAGAAAGTCATTCGCATAAATCTAAAATTGCTCATAACTTGCTCAAAAATGATCGTTTCTCAAAATAAAAACCACTGTTATGTACATTACAGCGCTGATCAGATTACGTAGGAGATAGGGCACTTATAATCTGGTGACAGAGCCTCTTTAAAGGTCGTTCCACTTTAGAGATAAAGGGTTGTCCCTCATGCACACAACCGTGGTTTTTTGTTTGTGTGCTATCCGCAATTTTGTGGATAGCACACCGTACTATTTATTTCAATGGCCCCATGCACATGACCATGATGTTCACGCATCCATGTGGGGGCCACGATTCCAGGACGCAAAAACTCAGGACATATAAATTTACTGACCGTATTTCTGGATCATGTGACCTACTCACAGGGTTGGGACAAATTCCAGCCTTCCTTTTCTTTTGCGGAACCGTGAATACTGATGACACATGGATGCACTACTGAAGATTTTCTTTTTACGGACAAATAGACCGCACCGGATCCGTGGTTTTGCAGACCTCAAAATCACTACGGTCATGTGCATAAGGTCTTAAGTTGAAAGAGCACTAGACATCCATAATGTAGTAAGGAATAATCTATTAAAGGGGTTGTCCACTACCGGACAACTCATGACCTATCCAACACCCGGACCCTGCACCGATCAGCTGCTTCGGCTGACTGTGGACACCGGATGTTATTGAACAGTATGCAATGTACGGAGCCGGAAGCAGTTTGCTCTGTAGATTGTATAGCGGCCGTGCTGCCGAACCGGAGCAGCTGATCGGTGCAGGGTCTGGGGGTCTGACCCCCACCCATCATAAACTGATAACCTATCCGGTGGACAGGTCATCAGTTGTCCGGTAGTGGACAACCCCTTTAAGGTATGACCCCAAAGCATTGGTCAAAATTACTTACATTCCTAGATATCTACAGTCGTATTCCATGTACGAAATATATGTAATTATAATATGTGCTCCCCCACCACCCATATTTAAACCCAATTAAGTCTTAGGGTACGTTCACACGGCAGCGGCCGTTACGGCTGAAATTACGGGGCTGTTTTCAGCCGTCATGGCATGTTGAGGCGCTTTTTCGCTGCGTCAATTACGGACGTAAATGGAGCTGTTTTTCCATGGAGTCAATGGAAAACGGCTCCATTTAACGTCTGAAGTGACAGGCACTTCTTTGACGCGGGCGTCTATTTACGCCCCGCCTTTTGACAGCGGGGCGTAAAAAAAATGACCGTCGGAACAGAACATCGTAAGACCCATTCAAATGAATGGGCAGATGTTTGTCGACGCTATCGAGCCGCATTTTCGGACGTAAATCTAGGCGGAAAACGCCCGACTTACGTCCGTAAATAAGCCGTGTGAACATACCCTTATTCTTGTCAACCATAAGCAGAGGAGGCAACAGTCTTAGGCACAGCTGTCTGGAAAAAAAAATCTAGGACCAACCCAGGTTCTACTTGAGTCCCTTGGACCTTGCAGGTCCTGTCATCGGGTCTGTAACTGTAGGAGAACAGGTTGCAGTCAAATTTAGCCCTGGTGCCTAGTAGGGATCAGGGAACCCTCTGCCATATAAGAAGATGGTGGTATTATACACATCACGTGATTGTTTGAGGGCCCCCATTAGAGATTTTGCCTCTGCTTGTCATTATTACCCAAAAAGTTGGCAGGAAGTAAGTTTGACAGTGACTTCTGTCTCCATTTCATCCTTTTTCCCCCCTTTTTAATCATCTCTCAATAGGGGGACTTCAAAAATGACAATTCCTTAATACACTCATTATAGGGACTCCAAAGTTGAATCTTCATTTTAAAAAACAGATCATGGCTTGTGTGATGGTACAGTCTTTTCAATTTCCCAAGGAAATCATCATTAGACATCATTGGACAAGAAACCTAGAGCTTTCCCCAATTTTGGAAAACTAAAAACATTCATAGAAAATAGTTTAGACTTTGTTTTCATCAGTCCCTAGGTAGCTCCTTGTGAATTACTGTTTGTGGATTCCATTCTCTCCATGGTGAACTCATACTACCCTCCGTGTTTTGGCGTTGGGATCCTCAAGAGAATTTTCCACATCTTGTTTCTTCTTTCTAAAATGGAAAATCAATTAATTATTCTTCCCAGAGCGTAGAAAGCTTCCAGACAAACAATAATTATGACAACTATAAGGTAGTATTTTTGCCAGACAGGAAACCATAGTCTTCTGTATCGGGTCCCTTGGAGGAGCTGATGTTCACTATTCATACATCAGAGATGAGCACAATATGACCAAAAAAATTTACCTAAAATGCATTTCGACCCTTAAGCAAAAATATCACCAGTAAATCTAATCCCTTAAATCATCATCTTCTTCTGTCAAATTGTAAAAAATTATATTCAGCCGTTTCTAAGTTATATCTGTTTCATTAAAAGCTAGGTGACAACAAATATGGCCGCCATTACCATTCTAACATTGGTAGTCACCCAAGTTTTCCAGACTTTTAAAGGGTTAATCTGCCTACTTACACAGGGATACATCCCATGCATCCAGATTGTTTCATGAATAGGCAGACTTGCTGTTCAATAGTCCAGCTTAGCTGGGTGACGACCCCTATAGAAGCTGTAATGGCGGCCATATTGGCTGTCAATCAAAGCTGCCACAGATCAAGAGTTTAGATCTACAGGACATATTTAGTTGGTAGAAATGTTCTTTATTGCATATAAAACAATATAGTTCTGGATATTTGGATGGGTAGAAAAACTTGGAAACGCCGACTAATATAAAATATGTCGATATCACTCTCAGACGAATCTCATACTTCTGGTACAGTGAGATTTCAGATTATATTGCAGTTCTGTGCCAAAAACAGGAGCCACGTTTTTAGATTCTAGATCAGGGGCATTGCCCGGTTTTTAAAAGATCAGGGGCACAGGCTTTAAGGCCTGAAGCTTGGATGTTCTGCGGCATGATTCAGGCTGGTTCGATGATGTCATGGCATCACACCAGCCTGTGCCCTGTACTGAAATGAACAGCGGAGGAGGGAGCTAGTGTCGGACTGACCCACCAAAGTACCAAAGGATATTACGGTGGACTCAGACACAATAATGGGTCCAAAGGTCTAGCAGAAGGCAACCACATTTGGAGCCGACTTTGGAGCCAATCACTAGGGTCTATTTTTTTTATGGGATGATTCACAAATAACCCATTAGACCTTACTGATGACACGTCCTGTGTGTATAATGATGGCAACAAAAAGATTTACAATGCAATTAACAGTGGAAGTGCACATTTTTGTATAGATGGAGGGTCGACCCCTCAGAATACCATAAGGGAGCTGATGGGCTCTTGCCCATGCTGTAGGATTATCATGTTTTTACTTTATTTCTAGAATATCCAAACCAGACTAATTAATTTTTTGAGACATTCCCAAATTGCAACCAAACAGTCACACCTTGTAGTCCGGATTTACCAGACCCACGATTCTGTAATGGAACATTTTTGACATGCGGTGTACGTACTGTTGACTTAATCAAAGCCATCAAATGTACATTACAATTATAGCCCATGTGACCATGACATCTTGTATTTTAATTGGTGACCCCCCCCCCACCCCAGTCAAGTAGCCTCAGGTACGTAATTGAGCATTAGACAGCTGATGGGAGCTTACTGGAGAACGCTTAATAGGCGGCGTATACAAAACTTCTCTATCCTGTTCCCAAATATCTTTAATGTACATAAATGAAGCTCTCTGGAGAATGTGAGAGGACAGATTTACGAGCCAGATGTTTTCTGTGCATTTGTACAGGTGCGATGTGACTGCGGCAGCGGGAACATTCTGTATAGGGCGTAAATTACTTATTTATACCATTTGAAATTACCTTACTTGACTTGTTCTGCAGGCATGTGTCATAAGGCCGACATGAAAAAAAAAAGTTTTACAGCGCTATATAAAACTAAACAGGGCCTGGATCGTAATAAAATGTACATTATAAGGGAACTATTCACTATTGATGTCAGTTTTTCATGCTTTTAAAGCTTTATTCAGACGAGTGTGTTAAATTTGCATCCGTTTTCACAGATCCCTCATAGACTTAAGTCTATTGAGGGATCCGTGAAGACGGTCAAAAATAGGACAAGTCCTATTTGTCGTGAGCCCTTAACTTGGTCCGTTAAGATAACGGCCATGTAAATAGCCCCATAGAATTACTGCATCAATGCGGCGTGGCATGGGGGCAATCAGCCTGTGGCACTGCTGAGGTGTTATCAATGCGGCGTGGCATGGATGTGATCAGCCTGTGGCACTGCTGAGATGTTATCAATGTGGCGTGGCATGGAGGTGATCAGCCTGTGGCACTGCTGAGGTGTTATCAATGCGGCGTGGCATGGGGGCGATCAGCCTGTGGCACTGCTGAGGTGTTATCAATGCGGCGTGGCATGGAGGTGATCAGTCTGTGGCACTGCTGAGGTGTTATCAATGTGGCATGGAGGTGATCAGCCTGTGGCACTGCTGAGGTGTTATCAATGCGGCGTGGCATGGAGGTGATCAGTCTGTGGCACTGCTGAGGTGTTATCAATGCGGTGTGGCATGGAGGTGATCAGCCTGTGGCACTGCTGAGGTGTTATGGAAGCCCAGGTTGCTTTGATATCGGCCTTCAGCTCGTCTGCATTGTTGGGTCTGGTGTCTCATCTTCCTCTTGACAATACCCGGTAGATTCTCTATGGGGTTTAGGTCGGGCGAGTTTGCTGGCCAATCAAGCGCAGTGATACTGGGGTTATTACACCAGGTATCGGTACTTTTGGCAGTGCGGGCAGGTGCCAAGTCCTGCTGGAAAATGAAATCCGCATCTCCATAAAGCTTGTCAGCAGAGGGAAGCATGAAGTGCTGGGAAATGTCCTGCTAGACGCTGCGCTGACTCTGGACTTGATATAACACAGTGACCAACACCAGCAGATGACACGGCCCCCAAACCATCACTGACTGCGGAAACTTCACACTGGACCGCAAGATACTTGGATTGATGCCTCTCCGCTCTTCCTCCAGACTCCGGGATTGAGATTTCCCAATGAAATGCAAAATAGATTTTCATCTGAAATCAGGACTTTGGACACTGTGTTACATCAAGTCCAGAGTCAGCGCAGCGTCTAGCAGGACATTTCCCAGCACTTCATGCTCCCTTCTGCTGACTGCTTTATGGAGATGCGGATTTCATTTTCCAGCAGGACTTGGCACCTGCCCACATTGCCAGAAGTACCAATACCTGGTTTAATAACCACAGTATCACTGCGCTCGATTGGCCAGCAAACTCGCCCGACCTAAACCCATACCTCACAACTTTTGAATTCGGAAAAGAGGGACATTTTAAGCCATGCCCCTAACCGCGCCCGATATCTCGCATAAACACATCAAATCACGGCCGGATCCTTCTGCAAATAACAAGCGCACATTCTCACTGCGGATCTCTAGACTGTCTGGATATCACAGATATTATAGATCCGGTTACATCGTCTTTATGTTACTTTTCCTATCTTGGGTATAACATTTGCTCATCACGGCGGCAGCAGCTGCAGGACAAACCAAAAGGCTGAGAACAATGAAGGTCAAGAGGGAGACCCTGTGGTGGATGACTTTTCAATTGACAGGTAGCAGATTAACATGATGGGGATTTTTTTTTTCCAGTTGTGTAACTCTGCTACCGGTCAATGGAAAAATCATCCACCAGAGCCCCCTTGTAGATTGCTCCACACACAGCCCCCCTGTACATAGCGCCAGACATAGCCCCCCTGTAGATTGGTCCACACACAGCCCTCCTGTACATAGTGCCAGACACAGCACTCCTGTAGATAGCTCCACACACAGCCCCCTGTAGATAGCTCCACACACAGCCCCCCTGTAGATAGGTCCACACACAGCCCCCCTGTAGATAGGTCCACACACAGCCCCCCTGTAGATAGCTCCACACACAGCCCCCCTGTAGATAGCTCCACACACAGTCCCCCTGTAGGTGCCACATTGCCGCCAGAGCGGTAGAGGTAGGCTTTATTCACACGACCGGGTCTGAGTGTCGGCCGATAAAAACGGCCATTTTCCCAGCCGTTTTGCATCAGTTGCGATTCTGTTCCGGGCCATGTTGCCGTTTTTAACGGCCGATTTTGACCCGCTTTGCATCCGTGTTTTTTTTCCCTCTCCGTTTTAAAATCGGATGAATTTCATTTGAATTTGTTGCCACACACAGCCCTCTGTAGATAATGCCACCCAGCCCGCCTTGTAGGTAATGCCACCCAGCCCCCTGTAGGTAATGCCACCCAGCCCCCTGTAGGTAATGCAACCCAGCCCCCTGTAGGTTCCACCCATTCCCCCCCCCCCTTCCAGGAGAAGTCACTGACTTCAATGTCCATATATGGACAGTGTAGTCACTGACTTCTCCTGGAGAGGAATCCCCGGCCACAGGGTCGGGAATTCCGCTTCAGAAGTGAGTGACGTCACTGTGTCCATATATGGACAGTATGGTCACTCACTTCTTCTGTAGCGGATCCCCGGCCACAGGGTTGGGGATTCCGCTTTCCACAAGTGAGTGATGTCACTGTGTCCATATATGGACAGTGTAGTCACTCACTTCTCCTGCAGCGGAATCCCCGGCCACAGGGTTGGGGATTCTGCTTCAGAAGTGAGTTACGTCGCTGTGTCCATATATGGACAGTGTAGTCACTCACTTCTCCTGTAGCGGAATCCCCAATCCCCGACCGGGGATTGGGGATTCCGACTCTTACAGGGAGCAAAAAAAGACCCTCCTCCTCCTCACATGCACTCTGCACTGTGAGGAGGAGGAGAGAGAGCGCGAGCGACGGAAGACCCTGCCGTCACTCGGGACACGTCACTCACCGTCAGAAGAAGGCAGGAATCTTGCAGCGGCGTTCTCACTGGTGTCGATGCCGGCCCGGAAGTGAACCGGTCCAGTCACCTGACTGGTGAGGTCAGGTGACTGGACTGATCCACTAACGGGCCGGCATCGATCCCAGTGAGCACACCGCCGCAAGACTCCTGCCTTCTTCTGATCGCTGCTGCAGTCAGCAGTGATCAGCTGTTCTGATGCAGCGCCCAGCGGGACATTTCCAGACCGCCCGGGACGGTGGGACAGCGGTGAGAAACCGGGACTGTCCCGCCGGATCCGGGACGGTTGGGAGGTATGCTAAACCCCATAGGGAATCGTCAAGAGGAAGATGAGACATCAGACCCAACAATGCAGACGAGCTGAAGGCCGCTGTCAAAGCAACCTGGGCTTCCATAACACCTCAGCAGTGCCACAGGCTGATAGCCTCCATGCCACGCCGTATTTATAACACCTCAGCAGCGCCACAGGCTGATCGCCCCATGCCATGCCGCATTGATAACCCCTCAGCAGTGCCACAGGCTGATTGCCTCCATGCAATGCCGCATTGATAACCCCTCAGCAGTGCCACAGGCTGACCGCCTCCATGCCACGCCGCATTGATGCAGTAATTCATACAAATGGGGACCCGACCAAGTATTGAGGGCAGATACTGTACATTTCAGTAGCCCAACATTTTGGTAACACTTTGGGGATTGGGCTTATATAAATATTCTCATTTTCTGAAACACAAAATTTTGGGTTTTCATTAACTGTTACCATAATCATCAACATTAAAAGAAAAAAATGCTGGAAATAGATCGCTCTGTGCGTAATGAATCTATAGAATATTAGTTTCACTTTTTGAGTTGAATTACTGAAATAAATGAACTTTTTGATGATATTCTAATTCATTGTGTGTGTGTGTGTGTGTGTGTGTGTGTGTGTGTGTGTGTGTGTGTGTGTGTGTGTGTGTGTGTGTGTGTGTGTGTGTGTGTAATATATATATTCTAGAGAGAGGGCGCCTCCATCTTACCTAACACACAAGTTTTTACTTTGCCAATGTCAGGCGGAGTTCCTTTGATGGCAGCAGAGACGTTGAGTGTTTTGTTACTTACGTAAGCAGTCGCTGCAGGCATCAGCCAGCCAACACCAGTCTAATGTATAGCAGGTCTGGGTTTCCATGATATGTTACACTTGTAGCCCATGCCACCCTGGCAGTCCTGTTTACATGAATGTATAAGAGAAGACGTTCCTGTAGAAGACCACCAGCTCGATGTATTTATAAGGGTGGCTGTGCGTTGCTGCAGCATGCTCTAGTGTTTATGGTGTTCCCATTGTACAGTCCCAGGACGACATGGTTGATTATTCAACAGAAACACAATTTCCCTACAATCAGTAAATCACCAGTAAATAGTAATAAAGTCCTTCAATTTTCCTCTCCTGTCAACCAGTTAAAAATTTTACAAATATGGATGACATGATGCCTGCGACATGGTGGTTTTTGCAGAATTCTAGCAATTATGGGGGGCACTGACTGGTTTGTAATATTTTATGGGCACTGACTGTGCCTGGCAATATTAAGGGGGCACTGACTGTGGCTGGTAATTTAATGGGGACACTGATGATGGCGCGTAATATTATGGAGCAATGACTATGGCTGGTAATATTATGGGGGTACTGGCCTTGGTTGGCAATATTATGGGTGAACTGACTATGGCTGGCAATACTATCGGGGCACTGACTGTGGCTGGCAATTTAATGGGGGCACTGATGAGGCTGGTAATATTAATGGCTGCTAATTGTGGCTGGCAATATTCTGGGGACACTGACTATTGTTGGTAAATTAATGGGGACACTAATGATGGCGTGTAATATTATGGGGGCACTGACTGTTGCTGGCAATCCTAATGGGGCACTGACTAGCTAATAATATTATGGAAACACGGCCGGCAATATTATGGGGCTTCTGACTGGCCATATCATAAGTGTACTGGCTATGGTTGGCAATATTATGGGTGCACTGAATATGGCTGGCAATATTATGGGGGCACTGACTGTAGCTGGCATTTGTGTATGTGCAAGTGCACCCATGACCTTTAAAACCTCTTATCAAGCGATTTGTGCATTTTTTGTGCCGTAAAATAGTTGCAATTTTGTCACACGCCATATTTGCACTAAAATCTTCGACTTTTTTTTGCCAATCGTCCGTTTTCAATCGCGGCTAGGAAAAGTGGGTGGGTTTAAGCAGGTGGAGGCGTGGCCAACAACGTTCTAACAGAATTATTCATTGCAAAGAGAGAGAAAATGGTGCAATAGCAGACGTAGATTTTATTTTCCGCCTTTCGGACAGTCCAGAATGCGCCAAATTTTTAAGAGGTGTGGGCCTTTTATTAAATGTGACGCGTTTTACTCCAGCGAACGTTCGTTTTAGACTGGCGTATGAAACGCCAATCTCAATTCTTCTCAATCATCTTTTTGTTTGACGTCTTAAAGTATAAACCTGAAATGTTTTGCAGATAGTAACTTGAATCTGACAACACAAAACATTTCTATAATTCAGCTATTACTGGTACCGGCTGCGCCGTGTAATTACGGATTTCTCACAAAGACCACATTTACTTGAAGAATGTAATTTAGAAAGAATCTGTGATATGCAGCAAAATGGATTTTCGCTGGAATTCAATAATGCTGCTTGATTTTCATCAAGTGCTCGGCCAATTTATGTCAAGAATCAAGATGCAATAATGAGTAGTCAAAGATCAACCACAGGACATGTTAAAAAATATCTAGACGGAAACAGAAAAGGGATTAAGAAACGGCAGGTTTTAATTAGTCCTATCAAGGCCGGAATTATCATTACGCACAGTAGGCCCATGGCTTTCGGCAGGATCAATCGAGAGGCGGATATTTCCCTGCCATGCCTTATGTGAAAGAGAAAGAATGAGACAAGTCAAGGGGCACAATGCAAAAATGGCCCTAGAATTAGCGAGAAATCTGTCGATCCATTAGAAAATGACCCCATACCATAGAGACAATCCATTCGGGGGCGAAGGGGCACTTTGAGAAAGTAGGCTCAGTTCTGGTTGGTCCAAGAGCCTGTGCAAGACTACCCTCTCCAGATTGTGAGCAAACACTGGGGTGGGGAGTTGTCCAAGGGTCATGGAAGGATGTGGACGGTACAACAAACACCAGACCCCGCTTGTTTTATGTAAGCCGTTGGTTCTTTGGTTGGTTCTTTGGTTGGTTGGTTAGTTGGTTGGCTGGAAAATTTCCAGATATTTTTTTGAATGTTTTGTTCTTCCATATTTTATTAACAAAAATGTACCAATTGGGATAATGCAAGACTAAGGGCTAGTACACACAGAGTATTTTGGCGCTGTTTATGACGTGGAAACCGCACCAAAAACCGTCCGAAACCACCTCCCATTGATTTCAATGGGAGACGGAGACCTCTTTTCCCTGAGTTTTTTCAAAACCAGCCGCGGGACAAAGAAGCGACTTGCCCTTTCTTCAGGCGTTTCCCTCTCTGACCTCCTATTGACATCAATTTGAGGCAGAGAAAGCGGTTTTAGCAGGGTTTTTTGCACGCGGTGCTCAATGGCCGCAGCCAAAAAACGAAGCGAAAAACGCGTCAAATGTTCTGCCGGCAGGTGAAAATCTGCCTCAAAATTCCTTCAGGAATTTTGAGGCAGATTTTTCCGCCTGCAAAAAACTGTGTGAACAGGGCCTAAAGGGGTTTTCCAGTCCTAAGAAATTGATGGCCTATCCTGACACACTTGTAGCGGTGGTTCACTATATTACAGGCTTCTCCCGTTGGCCAAGTAAGATGTACCAAGAGGGCTCACATGTTCACAATGGTACATGGCAAGGGCAATCGGGGGTGTTTAGTGGATGCTTTCCTTAAAGGCTCTGCAAATGTTTGAAAGGCTTTTTTTTTTTTTAATATAAAAAATGTGTTTTGTGCTCTCTATACCGAGCAGCTGTATCTAGCGCTATTCACTGAACCCGTCAGGTCCACGGCACTGACAGATTCAGTGTCAGCGATCAGAGCAGCTGTCTGTTAAATAGTAATACTAATACACACACACACACACACACACACACACACACACACACACACACACACACACACACACACACACACACATATATAACACTTTCAAACATTTACATAGACTTTAAGCAAGATATCTTATAGATCAATTTTATTCCGCAGCAAGTCAATTGTATTTGTGCAAACCCTGTTTATTTGTTTTCCCCAATGTAAAATCCACAACAAATAGCAGCAGGGGCGTAGGTAAAGGCTCATGGGCCCTGGTACAAGAATTCAGCTTGGGCCCCCCTACCCCACACCACCAGACCCCTGCCCTCGCCTATTCCCAGCCGACTTGCCCAACAGTCCCCATGAATGCCCGCACAGTATAATGACCCCCATAGCTTCCCCCACACAGCATAAAGCCCTCACAGTATAACGCTCCTCATAGCTGCCCCCACACAGTACAATGTCCCTATAGTATAATACTCCCGATAGCTGCCCCCACACAGTATAATGCCCCCCATAGCTGCCCCCATAGTATAATTCTCCTATAGCTGCCCCCTCAGTATATTGCCCCCCATCCAGTATAAGGCCTCCCATACAGTATAAGGCCCCCCTTAGCTGCCCCACACAGTAAAATGCTCCCATAGCTGCCACCATATCAGCGCCCCCACCCCCATCCCATACCCAGTATAATACCCCCATATGTTCCTAATAAAAAAGAATAACATGATTACTTACCTATCCCCGTTCCAATAACGGGGGGGGGGATCCTCCTCCTCCGTTCTGTGCTATGAGTGACTCGGCGCGGACAGGCGCGATGACGTCACCACATCGTGCCTGCCTGTGCGCTCACGGCAGAGTGAATGCTGGGGCAAGGAGCCGTCACTCTTGCTCCAGAATTCAATTGAACTGTATCTGCATCCTAAGGGTATGTTCACACACAAACGCAAAATACGTATGAAATTACGGAGCTGTTTTCAGGCGAAAACAGCTCCTGAATTTCCGTCATTTTGGCAAGTACTCACGTTTTTCGCGGCGTCTTTTACGGACCTTATTGGAGCTGTTTTTCAATGGAGTCCATGAAAAACAGCTCCAAAAACGTCCCAAGAAGTGTCCTGCACTTCTTTGACGCGGGCGTCTTTTTTACGCGCCGTCTTTTGACAGCGACGCATAAAATTACACCTCGTGGGAACAGAACATCGTAAAACCCATTGCAAGCAATGGGCAGATGTTTGCAGACGTAATGGAGCCGTCTTTTCAGGCGTAATTCGAGGTGTAAAACGCCTGAATTACGTCTGAAAATAGGTCGTGTGAACATACCCTTAGGATGCAGATGCAGTTGGAACTGGGACCAGCGGCGGTCACATGGGATGAAACACAATCCCAGGCGGCTGGCCAGGATGACGTTAGAGGGCCGGCCTCCTGGGATGACGTTTCATCCCATGTGACCCCCGCTGCAGCCAATCACAGGCTGCAGCCGTCTCCTGAGATGAAACGTCATACCAGGAGGCCTGCTCAGCAGTTTTCCGCAGCGGACATTCTGGGCGAAAAACTGCACCACAGTTTGGTGCGGTTTTTCACCCGAAATTCCCTGAGGCCACCGGGGCGGATACCAGATACCGCGGCCCGGTACCAAATGATTTGCGGCCCGGTGTTGGTCCGCGGCCCGGTGGTTGGGGATCACTGTTATAGATAGCCTACGGTAAAGAGCTCTCTCTGATGACAGATAGCCCATCAACTCCCCTGAGATGCCGGTTTTAGTAAATTCTTGCATTTCATATAAAATAATAATGCTGGAGCATATTTTCTTAGTACTTTGCCTTTTACTGTCCCTAAAAATGTTGGTGAAACAATTAAATTTGTCAAGAAGGAATGTCCCTACACAGTCTGATCAGTGCTAACAGACTATGTAGGGACATGTCCTATTGACAAGGGGAATGGTAACACCCAGCTGTTTAATTTTTTCATACATTTCCAGGAGGAATAACCGAGGAACAGCACAATCCCTACTTCTAAGAAAAGGGAAATTCAAGTATTTACTAAAACAGACATGTCAGGAGAGTTGACGGGTCTTCTTAAAAAAAAAAAAAGCCAATTATGTTAATTATGTTATGCCTACCAGTTCCGACCGTCTAAATTGAGTCTTTTCAGTGCAGTCAAAAAATGCCCAGGCTGAAGTTTTTGGCAAATGCTTTCTTTTTTGATTAAATATTTCAGTATTTTTTCTTCTTACATTCGACATTCCACGTTCTCTCAGTGTTTATTTGAATAAACAAGAGGTATTATTTTTGGATAATTGACTGGAAAATAAACTATACAAAACTCGCCTGTTATGGATATGAATTATGTGGTGTCGTTAGCAATGCCTATAAAAATAAACAATGCATTTCACTATATTATAAGCCACAGAGCAGGAAGTTACTGCACATGGATATTATAAGCCGGCATTGTAACAAGGTGTTGGGAGATTAACAAATTGACAGCCAGACGATTAGGCTGTTAAAATTTTGCTGCGTAAGAACGACCGATAAGGACCATAAATCTTGTTCTGTTAACGACCTTGTCCAGGATTAGATAAAAGGCTCTGTTTTTTCTCCCAAAACAGCGCCACTCTTCTCCATAGGCTGTGGCTGGTATTGAAGATCATTCCCATAGACCTCAATTGGGCTGAGCTGCAATACCAGACACAGATCATGGACAACAGTTGCGCTGTTTCTGTTAAAAAAATAAATAAAAAAGACCGATCCTGTTTCCAATCCTTAAATACTCTATTAAAACTTAACCTGGAATATAGAAACATAAAATACTATAAATTATTATTAAAAAGCAATTCCTCGTAAAGCCAAAGTTTCAAAAGTTCAACTCAACTGCTGTTTTGAATACTTTGAGGGGTGCCGTTTTTAAAATGGGGTGATTTATGGGGACTTTCTAATATATAAGGACTTCAAAGTCACTTCGGATCTGAACAGGTTCCTGAAAAAATTGACTTTAGCAGCAATTTCAAGAAAATTTGAAAAGTTCTAAACGTTGTATCGTCCTAGAAGAATAAAAGGATGTTCAAAAAAACGATGCAAACATAAAGTAGACATATGGGAAATGGTAACTAGTAACTATTTTGTGTGGTATTACTGTCTTCTTTTTTTCCCAAATTTAAATGTATCTTGTTGTACAACAATTTTTTGCACATTTTCCCAATTTTGTTGTTTTTCATAAATAAATATTAAAGTTGTCGATCAAATTTTTTCGCTAACATAAAGTACAATATGTCACAAGAAAACAATCTCAGAATCGCTTGGATTAGGTATAAGCATTCCAGAGTTGTTACCGCATAAAGTGACATGTCAGATTTGAAAAAATCGGCTGTACCACAAGGCCAAAATAGGATGCGTCCTGAAGGGGTTAATATAAAAAAAAAAAAAAATCCTCCAAGGAAGGAACTAATATGTCATCTAAAGCCTTGTTTTTTCCAATATTCGTACATTCCATTCTTTGCCATTTGATACCTGTCGGAGTTTACAGGGAGACTTTATCTTCCATATCACTAATTCTTTTTCAGCTACGGGCTGGAATTTCACCCTGACCCAATCCTTACTATTACAGTAAACCTATGGAATCCTAAATATGCGTTTAATTGGGTGTCTCCAAACTACAATATTGTTCTTGTTTATTTCATGTGTTAATATGGAGCAATAAAGATGTAAGCTGTGTATACAAGAATGGGGTTTATTCCATCCTAAATAAGAGGGGAATGTCATGTGACAGAGGCCGGAATAATATATAAAAAATTTGCAAATAAATCTTCGTTGCTTTACAATTCAATACAATTTATGCTTATTAAATAGAATGGCCTTGTGCACAATGGCATACGTACAGTGGAGGCCGATCCCGTAGTTTCCGCAGAGCTCATGGAGAATGGACTCCCTTTTAATGGAGATGTAAACTTGCATATGACTCCCTCACTACACAAACCGCCAACAAGCTGAAGCCACGCCATGTTGTCTGCCCCAAGTGTTGGGGGCATGGGGGGCGGGTAAATATAGGGGGAACATAATGTTCTAGTTAAAGGAAGTGTGGTGAACCAGGAGAAGGGGAATGCCTATGTATGACATCTATCTATCTATAAGTCCACTCTTGGACACCACTTTTTTCTATAAAGATCCAAAACTCTGCGCTAACTGATTCCATAATATAAGTTTATAATGGACTGAGCACTATTTTTCTAACACAGAGCTCCAAACCCCCTGCATAGACTTCGAGTTAAATGATACAATTCTGTATGCCTTTAGTCACCACTAGGTGGAGCTTAGGAGCTTATTGAATACTGTTTTATTATTGAGTCCAGTTTAGAAATACTATGCAGTAAACCCCTAGGCTCCCTCTAGTGGCAGCAACAGGCGGTAATAATTTTCTATGCAGTGGATTTGGAGTTTTGCATCAGAAAAACAGCGCCAACGCTAATAAAAATATATTACGAAACAAATCCGCACCGAATGTTGGATCTAAAAATTATGAGGGATGTCATACAAGGAATGGACTATTGGCATATTAGGGAACAGAGTGATGGCACACCATGGGGGCAGAGTGATGGTAAATTGGAGGCTGACTGGCATACCAGGGGGCATTCGTTACCTGGGTTGGGGTCCCACACATACCTCGTGTGTGTCACCCACCCCCTCTTCTGTGCTGAACCCCTAGCTATGCCTCTGACCATATACAACTCTTCTGAAATGGAGATAAAACCTGAAGAAACGACAAAAAAACATATGCTACCAAACTTGATGGGGTCATATGAATTTATTTTTGGCCACAGTAACCATCATGTTGTTGGTTGGAAGCACATGTGAAAGATGTTCCAGGGCTCAGGTTTCCAGGTCTAGTTTGTTCTGTATATGAAGATATTTGACATGTTCCTCCCAATTGCACTTCTGGTATGGTACATTTGTATGAGGAGTGTGTGATACTTTACTTTACACCAAGGGATCATAAATCCAGAAAGAGCAACATATTTCAACAGTAAGTGTCCTACTTATTGGTGGATCACCTTACATCCAGCACATATACGTCTTTTCTTTATGTTAATAAACTAAAGCTGTTGAGTCAAGGTTGGAAAAAACGGAAGAAAACTGTTGACTGTAAGATCGTCAACAAAAGTATGCTAAAACTGAGGGAGAACTTGTGGTGTTCCTTGTGTTGTGTTAGGGTATGAATGGGATATGCATGGAGTAGCAGGAAAACGGTCTCGCTCTAGTGCCACCTATAGGTGGCTATTTTGTAAATCAATGTTCAATCCCTTAATGCCAAAGAGAGACATGTTTCAAGGTTCTTTAAAAGGTTGGAAATTACAGGGCAGCCACGTACACGTGGCACTGGAGAGACTGCTTTCTTCAATCGAGAGCAGGGGTCTTGTTTGGCCCGATTGTCAGATTATGTTACTCACAAGTGCCTCAATACAGGGGCTTCTAGGTGGGGCTTCTACATCTGGGACTTTCACTCGTGGGGACCCCCTGCTCTCCTTTTTCGGCACCTCAGTGAGAAAGAGTCACGGTGGCCACTCATAAGCACAGTTCTCTCCACTGTAGTTTATGGGAGTTACTCTCATAAACTACATTCAAAATAGCCGCATTGATGTGCAGCCACCTCTCATCATTTTCTCTCTGAAGTACCAAAGAGAGGGGAGTCCCCAAAGATAGGGGTTCCAGATATGGATGGGGGCCGCATTTGGCCCCAGTGCTGCAGGTTGTGCACCTGTGATCTAGAGGTGAGCTATTTTGCATCCTATTTGGATCCCCACAAGGAGAGTCTGTACTTTCCTGAGAGGCAGGACTGTGATGCATTACACCTAAGGCCCTATTACACGAGCCAATTTTTGGGAAAACGAGCGCTCATTTGAATGCTCGTTCCTGATCATTGTAAACAGGGCAACGATCAGCCGATCGAGCAAATATTAAAAACGATCGTTGTCGACAGCACATCTCCCTGTGTAAACTGTAAATGTATGGGGATGAACGATCGGATTAACGAGCGCTCGTCCCCATACATAGCCGATCATTGGTTTTTGTGAAAGGAGAAAACGAGCGCCGATCAACGAGCTGTCTCGTTGATCGGCGCTCGTTTTCACAGCCCATATCAGGCCATGTACTAGCGCCTTTGGTGGGGTCTTGAGCTACTAAGACCACTGCACTGTAAGGCACAACATTCTCCCCTAACAGCAATGCTTCTAGGGAAGGATTCCTCCGATGGAGCATGCTACTTCTCCCCAGATTTTTTTGTACCCTCTATCTTTTCAAGAACATCTAGAAGTAAGACTCTCCTTATATAAATAATATATTTTTATATATTTTAATTTTATTGCAATTTTTAAAAATAAAATAAACTTAGGCCATTTAATATATACTAAAGGGGAAAAATAAAAAAAATCTTCATTTGGCCCTGTCTGTCTGCCTGAGAGTTCAGCTTTTATTCAGAACATTGAAAACATGTTAATTTGTGTCTAGGATCTTAGTCTATGCTCCAAAATGAACTGTCGGACAGTATTAAAACTTTTTTTTTTAAAGAAATTAGAAAGTTTTATTTATCCAAGACTGGGCCTGAAGGGAGGAGTGGGGGTGGGTGGGGGGTCTGCATTGTGTTAAGAATGAAAAGTACAGTTAGGCTGTACTTGATGTAAACTGGATGACATTTTAATTTAAACGTATTCTAAACAGATGCCCGTGGCACACGACTCAATGGAAGGTTGTTAGGTTTGGCTTCAAATCGCTTTGCCATATTAGGCCATCGGGACAGGGGCCAGGAAATCAGCGGACATGGCCTTATGCATTTCAGCTCAGTAAACGTCCAGGTTTCACTTTCCAATAAAACACTGCTCTCTGTAAACCTGTAAGACTCCGTTCCAAATACACAGTGACCTGCTTTCAGGTAAATCAGAAGTGCTGCAAAATATTTGCCATTTATGATATTCTGCCATAAAATGAGATGCAGTAATATATCCATAAACTCCTATTTAATCAGGATAATGGTGTGGATTATGTTAGAGAAGGTTTGAACTAAAGACAGATATTGCGTCATTCCAGTTTTTACAATGCAGAAATTTCAATTTTTGAGTTATTTTTTTTATTTTTTATTATTATTATTATTATTATTATTATTATTATTATTATTATATACATAGCATGTTTCAAAATTCTGCTGGTTTCCGTTGGAAACAGACCACATTTTATCTTCACTCTATTGTCAGTCACATGTTAACTGGCATCTGAGCTCCCATAATGCACTGCTCTCCGTTATAGACAAAACTTATAGCACAAATGTGGTGTGAACCTAGCCTTACTCAACATGTTAGTATATATCGTGAAATTGGTTCCCAAAGGTGGAGTTTTTCTTTCAAACTCATGATTTTATGTGATTCTGTCTTTTTTTTATTTTGGTTTTCTTATTAGCTCTAATTGTTTAATATTGTATAATTCCAAAATAATGTACAAAAATTTGCTCATCTTCATCTTGAACATTTTTTGTACCTCCAACCATTCAGCTCTCAGTTGGACAGTCCTAGATTTTTGGACAGCTTCCCAATAAATCAATGTGGACAAACAGGAAAAATGTTATTCCCATATTGGATCTTTACAATAGTGAGCGTTTAGTCATGAATTTATGTGATACAATTTGACCATTTTTGTGAAAAAAAAAAAATGTTTCATTTATTTTCTCTCAAAAATTTTCCCCAAGGTAGTATGTGCCATAAAGGCAGACCATTTAGCCCTTGGAGAGTGGTCCCCAGTCCTGTTTGGTCCCATCCTCTTTGCCATTAGGTGGCGAAAAACTGTACAGGGTATCCCAGAGTAACTACATTATTGGCAAAAAAGGGACATAAAAAGTGGGTGAAGGGAGAAACAAACACCATGCCCTTGTGTTTTATGTGGCAAAACCATGCACCTTAACGGGGTCCCAGTTTTATCTTTGCTATGCGGCCACCCTTTGTTCTGTGTGTGCCACTGCTTCCTCCTAAACTCTATAGTCCAGTGTGGGCCTACATTACCCTTATACTCTATTCTTCCTCGTCTGCCACCAGACTTTCTTGTGACATTTCCTGCAGGTCCTACTGAGCTCTCCAAAACAAGCTGTCTTGGGTGCAAAGATAGGAGTCGCACCCAGGGTCCCGTGCCTAAGGGAGCCGAAATGTCCCTTTGTCACATAAGAAGTCACCATTATTATAATGGTAAATGATAGGCCCACCACCTAAATGATAGGTGGTGGGCCTATTAGATTTTTGCATTGTGGCCTAAGAGCTTCAGGTTATGCCTCTGGAGTTGAGCTCTATCGTCTCCTCTATTTTGTTTGATTTTGATGCACCTTTTATATTTTTGGCACACAACTTTTTGAATTTGCATTTCTTGGAGGGGATCATGGTTCAAACCAAAAACCATTCCAAGCTTAATGGATGGCATGATGGATACCAGCAGAATAATTTGTCTGTTGTACTAATTTAGTCCTTGGATAAATACAGATTACACCACCATGGACCACCATGGTTCTTCAGCTCACTTCTGATGATAGTACTAACCTTCACAGCTTGTCTGGAAAAGTTTAACAGGGTTATTATGAGTGTCCTTCAGTAACCTTTGCTATAGTTTAGCTAAATACTAATTCATGGTATAGTGTTCTAAAATAAATTATATTCTTAAATTTGAGAACAGAACGAACTAGGGAGAAGAAAAAAAAAGTAAGGAGAATATAAAAAAATTGCAAATTAAAATTTACAAAAACAAATCAAATAAAACAAAATAATAATAAAAAATAAAAAAAAGATTGTGAATCAGTCAGATCTGCTGTTAAAATAAATGTTTATGTTTCTGCGTTGGGAAAATACTTTGGACAGAATATTGCTCCACGCTGAAAGATATGGTCTGGTGAGATTATGCAGACACCATTGGGCATTCAATCCTATAACACTCATCTACTTTCCAAACTTTCATTTCAGATTTTAAACTTTTTGTTCTGCTAACATAATTGACAACACAAAACATAAACCAAATCCAGCTTGCTCTGGTAATTTTACTGATGACATACAGTTCTCCTGCCAGTAAAAACGGAGAAGTAGAGTATTTTTGTATTTACGGCCCAAGAATGGAAATTTGCATATAGTAATTTATGATAATTTGTCTCTGGAATTGCAGTTCAGACTCATTCAAGTGAAAGGAGCTCAGCTGCAATACCAGACATATCCATGGACAAGAAGGGCGCGGTTTTGGTATGAATTGCCTGATTAATTGTTGTGATGCACATTTTGAATTGATGGCCATCCCTAGGATAGGTCATCGTTATCAGATTGGTGGGGGTCTGACTGCCAGGACCCCTGCTGATCAGCTGACTGAAGCGACCGCGGCATTCGTCACTGCGGACTCTTCAGTGTTCACCAGGCACAGTGCCATCCACATCCATAGTGGCTGTGCCTGGTATTGCAGCTCAGTCCCATTCAATTGAATGGGACTGGAACTGCAATTCTGGCACTGCCACTACGGATATGGATGGGGCTGTACCTGTAAAGTGTGAACAGGCCATGGCGACAAACACCGCAGCCCCATCAATCGGCTGGGTGTCGCATCCCCCCGATCTGCTATTGATGGCCTATACTGAGGATGCCACAAAGCAAAGAGATACCACAGCACTGGACCGCAACTGGGTGCACGCCTCAATTGGACCTGGTCCACAGTCCCCAATATCAGGCAGACAAAAAATGGACAGAGGCAGCACTTCCAAAAAGTATCAGCAATTTATTCACCTGTGCGACGTTTCAGTCCAACAGGACCTTTCTCAAGCATGCGCATGCTTGAGAAAGGTCCTGTTGGACTGAAACGTCACATGGGTGAATAAATTGCTGATACTTTTTGGAAGGCTGCCTCTGTCCGTTTTTTGTCTGCCTTAAACTGAGGATGGGCCATCAATATAAAATGCCCGGAGAACCCCTTGAGGGGGTTGAGTAGAATAACATGGCAGCTTTCTTCCAGGAAACAGTGCTACTCCTGTCCACAAGTTGTGTATAATTTTTCAGCTGAGCTGTAATACCATGCATAACCTGTGGACAAGTATCGCACTGTTTTTGGGAACAGTTTTTCTAATACTGGACAACCCCTTTAAGCCATTCCAAATGGTATTACCTGCCATGTATCCCACTTATATAGTGTTAGTGCTGTGCCAATGACTGACGGGTTATAAATATATTCGCCCAATAATCTTTTTGTCAAACACTATAAATAACTGATTGCTCTACACTGATTATACGAAGTGGTCAAGCTGAAAAATGCAATGATATCTTGTTACTTGAGTGCTTAATGCCTCTCTTGGATCGGTTTCATTGCCATTGGCCTTAGGCCAGGATTCAGCAAAATAGTTAAAAAAAATTCACTAGTGTTGGAGCCTGGCTACAAACAGCCTCTATGTTCCAATTACATGGCTGAAAATGAAGCTCTCCAGAACTTCGCTCCTTGAAGGTGACCTTTTTCATGTTCTATCTTATGAGACAGAGCTCAACCGCTATTAAACATGTTAAGAAACACTTATTTGAGACTTAGTAGTCATGCACATAGCAGAATTACTGCTCTGCACAACCGTAATACTGCACCCATAGATGTTAATGGAAGCCCTCCTGTACCTCTGTATACTTCAGGCATTTTTTTTTTATCAGACTATATTGCGCGCTCCATCGGATGTAGTGGTTTGCAACCTGTGCCTCTTCAATACCTAGCCCTAATTCATGTGGGTGGTGTCTTATAGAGTATAATGGACTCTGACACACCCACGCTTTACAAAGCCACACCCAAAGATTTAAGCAGGGGTGTGGTTATGTAGAAATATTTTGCACTAGTTCACGGGTATGACAGTAATAACATAATGTTCTATGTACAGCATTGTCCACTAGTCTATAGCGGGAGTGGTATTTGGCCGCTTTATACAATATCTTCTATGGACTTTATTACTACACATTATTATATAAATTTCTTGTACTTTCTGGCCCGCCAGTTTGTCTTTTTATACCAGAACCACCCATAAAAATATCTTTAGCAAGCAGTAAAAAAGGATAAATTTTGCTGTTCTAAAATTGCATTACATTTGCCAGAGCTAAAATCTGATAACATTTTACTTTCATGAATGTTTATAAAATATATTGTTACGAAAGAGATTGTATCATTTGCCAGATAGTGATACCAATAAATTTAACAGATGTTTCATTAAAACTTGGTATTGAAATGAACCAGAGAAATCCAGTGCAGGCAGTCATTTTATGGACTTGACCGATATTCAAGAAAATTGACTCAGACTATATATTCGATCAATCTCCCAGATAACAACATATGTGTGAGCCGGGGTAAGGGAGATCTAGACTTTTTTGACAACAGAGGGTGAAGAGGTTTGTCCAGTTTACCATGGGGTTGAATCATTTTGGCCAAGTCTTTCCTGATATGTTGCAACACTAAGGTCAAGGTCCTAGTTGCCCTCAAGAGTACCAGAGGATACTACAGTGGGTCCAGACTCTTACACAGTAATGGGCCCCAAAGGTCTAGCAGAAAACAATTCCATTTGGAGATTACTTTTGGGCCAATCATAGCGTCTAGTTCTTATTAGTTGATCCACAAATAACCTGTTAAATCTTATTGATTATCTGTCCTGTGGGTTTAAGAAACCCTAGTCCAACACTGACTGGTAGGACATGCGAATGTCGAGCAACTAATTTGTTAGGAAAAGAAAATCACGACTGACCACCAGTTTTTCCATTATGTGGACCCTAGAAAACAGCTTCTCATGTCTCCACATCCCAGACGCCTGTGAGTACATTAAGAAGAAAGAGGTATAATTAGGGTTCATTGCAGTCAACCCAGAATTTCTAAACTTTGGATTGAGTTAGGGTTCAAGAAAATCTTGAAAATATTCTTCATTTGCTTAATGGGCTTCAAGTGAACATCTTGAACCCCTGGAACTGCAGAACTTACCAAAATTATGAATGGGCTTCCAGATTTAATATTACGCCACCTGATTTGGAACAGTTGATGGGTACGGCTGTCTATTCTGGTGATTGAGGTATGATTTGGATGAATCCACGTTGATATAACTTGAAACGAATATTGGTAGAACACGTGATATTTGAAAGGTCACCTAACTTCATGGTCCTTGTTTCGTTTGGGGTGGTTTCTTTTTGTGAAGAATGAAACAAAGGCAATGATAATTGACAGTCTTCACGTGTAACTATATAAATGCCCATGCACAACTGTTCAAGCATGAAGGCAAGATGTGTAAAAACAAATAAAAGTTCAATCTTGTCGGAGCACGCAACCTTCATGGCTGATGGAGCTACATAGATTCCAGGAACTTGTCTAGCCGGTGTGCGTTCTTGTATACATTTGTGTATCCTAAATGTAACAAAAATATTTCAGTTTGATCTTATTTTTGTTAGTCATGTTTGTAAAACTTTTTTTTTCTTCTGCTTTATATAATCTGATCGGTTACAGCTAAGTCCATCTCATGACTCTTGTAATGCTGTTCGGCTAGCCATAGACTGATGGACTGTGAGATCTTATGGAGCAGTAGACATCATCTTTCTTCTTCTGGAGAAGACTCATGTTTAGCATCAAGTTCCCCCAAAATGTTGTAAGGTCTCTGTTTATGGTGGAGTGGCTTTGGAAGTGCTTATTATCGCCTCCCTATAAAGCCCATTTCTTTCCTCATTGGGCTGTAGAATCTGACCATACATTGTGAGGATTATTGGCTGAAGGGTGGCCTTGACCTATGAAAGTCCTAATGATCTGACTAGATGGTGTACCATAAACTATCTTATTTGCTTTATCTAGCTAGCAACCATCTCTACCCATCAGTTGACAACCTGTTTATCTAGTCGGGAAATGTTGAGATGATGGTCACAAAGAGGTTGTCTATTTTTTAAAATCCAATTACAAATGCTTTCTTATTGAGTTAATAGAGAGGGCTCCCCATTCAGGACCTTCGCCAAAGTAGAGAGTGGCAACGTAGAGCGTCTCTGGCCCTGGAGGACCCAGCATGCCCATGTATTAAAAGGACAGGCCATTAAATTCCGTACTCACTGTGTAATACCTTATTTGCCCCGTGGGGGTGATGCTCCAGGGGAATTGAACATTTGCTTCCAATTTCCCACAAAATGTGCAGCTGTTCTTGTGGGGTCCCACACCTTGTTCCAGCTTATCATCAAGCTTATCATTCTATAAAAAAAATTAACTGTCCAAAGTAGACAACCCCTTCAAGCCAAGCTTTAGCCCTTATGCTGAGGTCTCAGGATCATTTAAAAAAAATTGTAGAACCATAAAACAGGATGTATTTCATATCTGACAATATGAGGGTCTACTAAAACAAGATCTATAACTTGAGTTTGATTTAGCTCATGCTATTGTATTGGCCCCTCTGTCACACTGTAAGAAGAACAAGAACCTCATGAAAATCAGATGAAGGCAACATGATGGGAACTCTTTCTCATACTCATAGACAGGTCTTGTGACATTGTCATTGAGGAGTTATTGATAGTTTTTCTACTTAATGTTTGGACAACCCCCTCATGTTAGAAGAGTCCCTTGACAATAAGCAGATCACAGTGTCCCTTTGCTGGAA